>NC_141834.1:21851938-21979438 GCF_982586985.1 Callionymus lyra | reverse complement strand
ACGTCTCTCGTCCTCAGCATGGACATGAAGATCTCAATGATGATAAAGACTAACTAACGTCTCTCTCGTCCTCATCATGGACGTGAAGACCTCAATGATGATAAAGACTAACTAACGTCTCTCTCGTCCTCAGCATGGACATGAAGACCTCAATGATGATAAAGACTAACTAACGTCTCTCGTCCTCAGCATGGACATGAAGATCTCAATGATGATAAAGACTAACTAACGTCTCTCGTCCTCAGCATGGACATGAAGATCTCAATGATGATAAAGACTAACTAACGTCTCTCGTCCTCAGCATGGACATGAAGACCTCAATGATAATAAAGACTAACTAACGTCTCTCGTCCTCAGCATGGACATGAAGATCTCAATGATAATAAAGACTAACTAACGTCTCTCGTCCTCAGCATGGACATGAAGATCTCAATGATAATAAAGACTAACTAACGTCTCTCTCGTCCTCAGCATGGACATGAAAACCTCAATGATAATAAAGACTAACTAACGTCTCTCGTCCTCAGCATGGACATGAAGATCTCAATGATAATAAAGACTAACTAACGTCTCTCGTCCTCAGCATGGACATGAAGATCTCAATGATAATAAAGACTAACTAACGTCTCTCTCTGCATGGACATGAAAACCTCAATGATAATAAAGACTAACTAACGTCTCTCTCGTCCTCAGCATGGACATGAAGATCTCAATGATGATAAAGACTAACTAACGTCTCTCTCGTCCTCAGCATGGACATGAAGATCTCAATGATAATAAAGACTAACTAACGTCTCTCTCGTCCTCAGCATGGACGTGAAGATCTCAATGATAATAAAGACTAACTAACGTCTCTCTCGTCCTCAGCATGGACATGAAAACCTCAATGATAATAAAGACTAACTAACGTCTCTCTCGTCCTCATCATGGACGTGAAGATCTCAATGATGATAAAGACTAACTAACGTCTCTCTCGTCCTCAGCATGGACATGAAGCACTGTCCACTGTGCGAGGTCATCTTCCCTCCCAACTACGACCAGAACAAGTTTGAGGAGCACGTGGAGAGCCACTGGAAGATCTGCCCCATGTGCAGCGAGCAGTTCCCGCTGGACTGCGACCAGAAGGTCTTCGAGAATCACGTCCTGACCCACTTCGAAGGTCACCAGCTCGAGTTCGACTAGACTTCCTGTAACCGCTGCTGCACTTCTTCTTCTCTGCATGTGAAGGCGTCATTTAGAAGTAAGTTTAAAAACCCAGCGGTGGGGGTTTGTTTTGAGGGGTTTTCTAAAGTCGTGGCGGGCGATACGTGATTGGAAGGACGCGAGCGCGTGAGACGTAAATCAGGGAAAGAGATTTTGATGTTGACCGGACTCGTTCTTGCCGTGACTCACCGCCGCGCCTCTGTACACTACCCAAACCCTCCAGATCATCTATTTTAGAATAAGTTGAGATATATTCTAGTGGAAGCTTTGATACTTTTGTGCGTTTGTTCTGTTCCCTCGTACCTTCATCTCCACGTCCGCCGGGCTTTTCTGTTTGACTTTTCTCTCTCTTTTTATGTCTTTTACTAAATTATATCAGAGGCTTGTGTATCCAGAGGCTCAATAAATAAATCGGTTTGAATCCAGTTGACTTTTTCTTTTTTTTTTCCCCCAAATGTTGACATTAAAGACACATTTTCACTTAGACTTTTTGACACATGCTACCTTCACGCTGGTCTCGCTAAGCTCCGCCCCTCTGGCTGTTTCATTCACAAGGTCTCGTGTCGTTAAGAAAAAGTGGTTCATGCTGACTGGACGAAGGTTTAATGCTTGTTAGTTAAAACAAGAAGGATTCTAGTGCTTTGGAGCGAGAAACACTGTTTCTGCTGCGACTGTTTGCTGATGATACTCTGATGTTCTTGGAACATTTTAATACTCCTTAAAAACCCTTCATAACGAGGGTAACTTTCATTAAACAACAGTGGTCGCTTCATGACCACATGCCAAAGATTAACCTCCATAACTACGCAGGACCACGGCCACGACGAATGTCTTAACTGCCTCCAAAGTGTCGAAAACGTGTCTTTTAAAAAGTGTTTTCGAAGGTCAATCAATGAAAACATGATTAATGCTAATCGTGAAATGAAATACCGGAACGAGAGGTTGAACGTTTTGTGTTGAACACGTTTATATTCCTGGTGATGTGACGTTGAAAAGATCTCGATGGTCTTGATGGCCTCGTGATGGTTTGACCGCCACTGTTTTAGGTTTGTTGCATGTTTGGTGTGAAATGAAAACGCGTCATTTTCGTTAAACGGTTAAAAACCTTTAATGTTGGAAAGGACGAACGACTGAAGGCTGGTGATTGGTTGAAAGTCCAGGAAGTTCTTCCCGCACCACACATGTTTCCGCACTTGACCCGGTTTCAGTGTCCATTCTCGTCGCAGTATTTGAACTTGTTCTCGGGAGACATTTTTCTTCTGGTGTAATTCTGGGCTCTCGGCGGTTTCCACTAAAAGCGTTGCCACCCACGGCTCCACTGCTCCACCAGAAGAATGCGAACAAACACACAACACACTCGTCGGCTGGTGAGCCATTAAAGGTCCATTTCAGGCCCGGAGGTGTTTTGAAGTCTGGTTCTGTAATAACGCTCGGAGCTAATTGTCTTATCACACGAGAGGCTGTGTGTAAGTGATTTAAATGAAGCAACGCACACTCGTCGTGACCGCCACACCCCCTGGTGGTCAAAGTTTGAACTGCTTAACCCTCGACATTTACACGTGTGAGTAAGTACTTGAGTTCTGTGTGTAAATGCCTCCTCGAAGTATCGGGTCCTCAGTCATGTTAGCACAACATTATTTGTTTAAATGACAACTTCCTGTGACTGAGGTCACATGATCAAATTAAAGTATATATTAATAGATTGTTTGAGCCTGACTTGCTTTTCAGTGAGTGTGACTCACTTCCTGTTGACTTCATGTATGATTCAGGAACCTCAGAAGACGCCTGGATATGAACGTAAATAATGATGTTGAAACTGGGGTTAAATGAACAAGTGATTCGCATATGTTCGTACTAGGAGGGATTTTTGTGACTGAAATACGGTGAGACGATGAGTTGGATATTTCTGGGATGGGACTCACTTCCTGTTGAATGATGTTCTTGCTTCCTGGTTATCTAAGCACTGGTTCAGATGTGTGCGAATCAGGAACACATTAAGACTGTCGATGACTCTGAGAACATTTAGACAGAATAGGAATGCTGATGACTCGAGTTTAAACTGGGGTTTGTTTCAGGATTGATTTGCACATGTGCAGTCTAGATGGATTTGGAAGACATTGAGAAACAAAATGAAATTCTGGGTTCATCAGTGATTTGCACATGTGCAGATTCTATTGGACGTGTGTTGTTGAATTGTGTTGAAACAATCTGTGGGATGTTTTTTTTGGGAATAGAGCTCCTGTTCAATTATGGACCAGCTTTCCAGTGGATCCTTTTTTGTGCGATTCAAGAACCCATCAAGAATGTACGACTTGGTTTGGAAGACATTTAGACAAAATGTTGACTCATGACGAGCTGGGTTTGTTAAAGGAGTGACTCACACATGTACATACCAGATTGGATTTTGTGTTGTGTTGTTTGTGTTCATTTACGTACTCATCTCCTTGTGTAGATGAATCGCACACATCTGAACGCCATGATTGTATCACTCTTGGAAGACCACGAGTTTGTGTGAAGCTTCAGAGAGAAAACAAACGTTGTTGTTGTCGTCGTCGTGTTGTTGTGTTGGAGACGATTGTTGTATTTCCAGGGCGCTCGAGTCCTGCCGCTGCGCCCCCGGGGTTCCTGCCGTCCAGACACAGTCGTGGCCCATAACTCTGTCGTTCCAACAGTGTTGCAATTTTCTCAGGCTGCACACATTTATCCAGACCACACGCTCCAGATGTGAGCGGAAACTCCAGCGAAGCGTCGTTGCCGAGGACGACATGAGCGTCGACGTGCTACGAAGTTCTTTTCCACGCTCCACCGCAGAACATCATCCGGTCTGTGAAGGAACGCAAGCGTTGGACGTGGAGCGGAACCGAGCGTCGTTCGCGAACGTGGATCCGAGTCCTGGACCGGGAGCCGAGGGCGCTCTCCAAGGTCCAGGACTCGTCCACGTCCGACTCGCTCGCCCCGCGGCGGGAGAGAGAAGGATGATCCGAGGACGGCGTTTCCCACAAATCCCGAGGAGGTCGAGGGACTAATGGTGGGAAAAATGCAGGGTATTTTATGGAGGTCCGGAGGTCAATGAGTCGCCGTCATGTGATCAATTAAAGAGCAGCAGATAGAAACCACAGGAGCCCCCGACGTTTAACTGCATACTTCAGAAAGACTCAAGACATTCCGAGGAAGTTTTGTTGCCGCAAGGACACGCGATCTGCGCCGCACGCTTTTCTGAAGTCACTTCCTGAGATGGAAACGTTTGCCGGTTCGATTCCCAATGATGGAGTCGCAGTTCTGCCTCAGTTCGGTGCGAGACCCGTGTGACTCGAACATGAGTGTGAGTCGCTACTTGACTCGAGTCAGAAGGACTCATGTAGACAATCAATCCGTTGACCTGGAAGTCTATTAAAACCCAGACGACTCGTCTTGATTTGGTTGAACTACTCACTGTGATTCGCACACGTGAAGAGTGGCTGGATTTTTATTCATATCAGAGACAAAATAATGACGACTTTATTGATGCGTTTGAGGGAAAACTGAAGTGAGACTCACTTCCTGTTCAATGGGTGAGTTACTTCCTGTCACGCTAGTTACTGGTCTAGCGTCATGTGCGATTCAGTAATGATTCACTTGAACATTTAAATTGACATCCATGTCAGGAGATGCATTACTGAATCGCACATGTAGCTTGACAGGAAGTAACTCACCCATTTAACAGGAAGTGAGTCCCATTTAATGTTTTCCTCCAAAAAAAAGTTATCTTATGTAGTTCTAAAGATTTACTATACACATGTGCGAATCAATCAACACAGATCTGGACACGATTCACTTGAACATTTAAATTGACATCCATGTCAGGAGATGAATGTCCAGATCTGTGTTGATTAATTCGCACATGTTAAATGGGACTCACTTCCTGTTAAATGGGTGAGTTACTTCTTGTCAAGACATGTGCGATTCAGTAATGTATCTCCTGACATTGAAGTTAATTTAGATGGAAATATAAGAGTTTTTACTACATTAGATAACTCCAAATGTTGAGAGATATTTTTGGAGGAAAACATTAAATGGAACTCACTTCCTGTTCAAGTAGATAATCACCTGTCAAACTACGTACTCAGATGTGTGCGATTCAGGAATATACAAGGAATGTACGTCCATACCCAGAAGTCTATAGGATTGAAGAACAGTTCTGTGTTTATCTATGACTGATTTGCACAAGTATAGAGTTAATCTTTAGAACTATTTTGAGTTGACTACACATGTTTGAGATGTTTTTGAAGGAAAACTTCAAGTGGAGTTCACTTCCTGATTAAGTAGATACTCACCTGTCGCTCTAGGAACTCATTTTGAGGTGTGCGATTCAGGAATATATCAAAAATATATGTCCTCACTCAAGACTGGGTTGATAAAGTAGTGACTCGCACATGTGTAGAGTTCATCTTTAGAACCAAAAATGTGTTTGAGGAAAACGTGTGCGGATCAGGAATGAATCCTAAATGTACATCTCAGACGCTTATAGAGGATCATAAAGCTGAGTCTGGACTGCTTCAAGTGTTCTAACTTGTCGGGGTGCTCCTCCGAAGAGACACCAGGGGGCGATAGAAGGGGTAATAGGGTGAGGAACCTGCCGGTGCTGGACAAACCCTCGCCACAGACGGAGACAACGCTGTCTTCTTCGAGTCCTCGTGTTCTCGTAGAGTCTGTCGTGAACCTGAGATTTACTGCCGTCGAAGCACTTTTCCAAATCCTACTCCCGACGCCTGCGAAGAAAAAGCTCCACCAAAAACAACTCTCGTGTCGTAAAAGTGAAACGTTAACGTAGAGATTGTTAAAGCAGGAGTGGAATTAACAAATTAAGTGATAACCACATCAACATGTGTTTATGACGGCGGGGAGACGCCGGCCGACTCTCTGGCTGCTGCTCCGGGGCCGCGGCACCATTTCAAAGACCGCGAGGATGAACCCGGAGCCCTTAAAATAACCCGTTTATCTGAACGATCCAGCAGATGACAGTCGACGTGCTGACGTACACGTGACGCAGCAGGATCTACTTGTATGTCATGATGACTTCACCTGTAGATGGAGCTGATGAGCCCATGAAGATAGTGTAGTAACAAGGATATATGTGTAGTATTGTCCAGTACTTGACTCTGGTGTTGTGATAGTGTAGTAACAAATATATGTGTAGTATTGTCCAGTACTTGACTCTGGTGTTGTGATAGTGTAGTAACAAGTATATATGTGTAGTATTGTCCAGTACTTGACTCTGGTGTTGTGATAGTGTAGTAACAAATATATATGTGTAGTATTGTCCAGTACTTGACTCTGGTGTTGTGATAGTGTAGTAACAAGTATATATGTGTAGTATTGTCCAGTACTTGACTCTGGTGTTGTGATAGTGTAGTAACAAGTATATATGTGTAGTATTGTCCAGTACTTGACTCTGGTGTTGTGATAGTGTAGTGACAAGTATATATGTGTAGTATTGCCCAGTACTTGACTCTGGTGTTGTGATAGTGTAGTAACAAGCTTAGAAGGGAGCTTAGAAATAGGCCTGAAATTACTGAGGTCAGTTGGGTCTAAGCCTGGCTTTTTGAGCAGAGGCTCCACAATGGCATGTTTAAATGCATTGGGAAAAACCCCTGTGGAAAGGGAGAGGTTCACCATATTGGTAACCCAGGGGCCAATTACAAAAAATACTTTGATAAAAAGACTACAAGGAAGGACGTCATCTGAGCAAGAAGAGGGTTTCATCTTGTTCACTAGTGCCGAAATATCACCCAGAGATACAGCAGTGAAGGAGGACCAAGAGGAGGAGAGGGGCTCAGAGACAGTAGGGGTTCCACACAAAGAGGGAGAGATTTCTCTTTGATAAATTTAATTTTGTCAATGAAAAATCTCAACAATGCATTGCTGTCAGCTTCACAGAAGACAGGCGTGATTTGAGGAGCAGGAGAGACGAGAGAATTTATCGTGTCAAGCAACACTTTGGGGTTTTTCTTATTTGCTGCTACCAGTTTTCTGATGTAATCAGATCTAGCAGTTTCCACCATCTCATTGTATGAAGACATCAGATCCCTGAAGTGATGTCTGTGTACCTCAAGTTTAGTGGACTTCCAGAGACGCTCAGTCTTTCGACAAAGCCTCTTCAGACTCAGGAGATCTTCATTTGTCCAAGGGCACCGTTTTTTCTGAATTTTCAAGTTCGATTTAACAGGTGCCACTTGATCCAGTATTTCATCACAATGAGTAGAGAAACAGTGGATCATACTATGTCTGGGCAGTCAGCAAAGGAAAGAGGGTGTGCAATGATATTGTGACCCTTGTGCGATCGTAGTGCGACCCGTGTGCGATCATTGTGCGACCTGTGTGCGATCGTAGTGCGACCGTGTGCGATCATTGTGCGACCCGTGTGCGATCGTAGTGCGACCGTGTGCAATCATATTGTGACCCGTGTGCGATCATATTGTGACCCGTGTGCGATCGTAGTGCAGCCCGTGTGCGATCATTGTGCGACCCGTGTGCGATCATTGTGTGACCCGTGTGCGATCGTAGTGCGACCGTGTGCGATCATATTGTGACCCGTGTGCGATCGTAGTGCGACCGTGTGCGATCATATTGTGACCCGTGTGCGATCATTGTGCGACCCGTGTGCGATCGTAGTGCGACCGTGTGCGATCATATTGTGACCCGTGTGCGATCGTAGTGCAGCCCGTGTGCGATCATTGTGTGACCCGTGTGCGATCGTAGTGCGACCGTGTGCGATCATATTGTGACCCGTGTGCGATCGTAGTGCGACCCGTGTGCGATCGTAGTGCGACCCGTGTGCGATCATTGTGCGACCCGTGTGCGATCGTAGTGCGACCGTGTGCGATCGTAGTGCGACCGTGTGCGATCATATTGTGACCCGTGTGCGATCGTAGTGCAGCCCGTGTGCGATCATTGTGCGCCCCATGTGCGATCATTGTGTGACCCGTGTGCGATCATTGTGCGACCTGTGTGCGATTGTAGTGCGACCGTGTGCGATCATTGTGCGACCGTGTGTGATCATTGTGCGACCCGTGTGCGATCGTAGTGCGACCGTGTGCGATCATATTGGGACCCGTGTGCGATCGTAGTGCGACCCGTGTGCGATCATTGTGTGACCCGTGTGCGATCATTGTGTGACCCGTTTGCGATCGTAGTGCGACCCGTTTGCGATCATTGTGTGACCCGTGTGCGATCATTGTGTGACCCGTGTGCGATCATTGTGTGACCGTGTGCGATCATTGTGTGACCGTGTGCGATCATATTGTGACCCGTGTGCGATCATTGTGTGACCCGTGTGCGATCATTGTGTGACCGTGTGCGATCATATTGTGACCCGTGTGCGATCGTAGTGCGACCGTGTGCGATCATATTGTGACCCGTGTGCGATCGTAGTGCGACCCGTGTGCGATCATATTGTGACCCGTGTGCGATCGTAGTGCGACCCGTGTGCGATCATTGTGCGACCTGTGTGCGATCGTAGTGCGACCGTGTGCGATCATTGTGCGACCCGTGTGCGATCGTAGTGCGACCGTGTGTGATCATTGTGCGACCCGTATGCGATCGTAGTGCGACCGTGTGCGATCATATTGGGACCCGTGTGCGATCGTAGTGCGACCCGTGTGCGATCATTGTGTGACCCGTGTGCGATCATTGTGTGACCCGTTTGCGATCGTAGTGCGACCCGTTTGCGATCATTGTGTGACCCGTGTGCGATCATTGTGTGACCCGTGTGCGATCATTGTGTGACCGTGTGCGATCATATTGTGACCCGTTTGCGATCGTAGTGCGACCCGTGTGCGATCATTGTGTGACCCGTGTGCGATCGTAGTGCGACCTGTGTGCGATCGTAGTGCGACCGTGTGCGATCATATTGTGACCCGTGTGCGATCGTAGTGCAGCCCGTGTGCGATCATTGTGTGACCCGTGTGCGATCGTAGTGCGACCGTGTGCGATCATATTGTGACCCGTGTGCGATCGTAGTGCGACCCGTGTGCGATCGTAGTGCGACCCGTGTGCGATCATTGTGCGACCCGTGTGCGATCGTAGTGCGACCGTGTGCGATCGTAGTGCGACCGTGTGCGATCGTAGTGCAGCCCGTGTGCGATCATTGTGCGCCCCATGTGCGATCATTGTGTGACCCGTGTGCGATCATTGTGCGACCTGTGTGCGATTGTAGTGCGACCGTGTGCGATCATTGTGCGACCGTGTGTGATCATTGTGCGACCCGTGTGCGATCGTAGTGCGACCGTGTGCGATCATATTGGGACCCGTGTGCGATCGTAGTGCGACCCGTGTGCGATCATTGTGTGACCCGTGTGCGATCATTGTGTGACCCGTTTGCGATCGTAGTGCGACCCGTTTGCGATCATTGTGTGACCCGTGTGCGATCATTGTGTGACCCGTGTGCGATCATTGTGTGACCGTGTGCGATCATATTGTGACCCGTGTGCGATCATTGTGTGACCCGTGTGCGATCATTGTGTGACCGTGTGCGATCATATTGTGACCCGTGTGCGATCGTAGTGCGACCGTGTGCGATCATATTGTGACCCGTGTGCGATCGTAGTGCGACCCGTGTGCGATCATTGTGCGACCTGTGTGCGATCGTAGTGCGACCGTGTGCGATCATTGTGCGACCCGTGTGCGATCGTAGTGCGACCGTGTGTGATCATTGTGCGACCCGTATGCGATCGTAGTGCGACCGTGTGCGATCATATTGGGACCCGTGTGCGATCGTAGTGCGACCCGTGTGCGATCATTGTGTGACCCGTGTGCGATCATTGTGTGACCCGTTTGCGATCGTAGTGCGACCCGTTTGCGATCATTGTGTGACCCGTGTGCGATCATTGTGTGACCCGTGTGCGATCATTGTGTGACCGTGTGCGATCATATTGTGACCCGTTTGCGATCGTAGTGCGACCCGTGTGCGATCATTGTGCGACCCGTGTGCGACCGTGTGCGATCATATTGTGACCCGTGTGCGATCGTAGTGCGACCCGTGTGCGATCATTGTGTGACCCGTGTGCGATCATTGTGTGACCCGTGTGCGATCGTAGTGCGACCCGTGTGCGATCATTGTGTGACCCGTGTGCGATCGTAGTGCGACCGTGTGCGATCATATTGTGACCCGTGTGCGATCGTAGTGCGACCCGTGTGCGACCCGTGTGCGATCATTGTGTGACCCGTGTGCGATCGTAGTGCGACCCGTGTGCGATCGTAGTGCGACCCGTGTGCGATCGTAGTGCGACCCGTGTGCGATCGTAGTGCGACCCGTGTGCGATCATTGTGTGACCCGTGTGCGATCGTAGTGCGACCGTGTGCGATCATTGTGCGACCCGTGTGCGACCGTGTGCGATCATATTGTGACCCGCGTGCGATCGTAGTGCGACCCGTGTGCGATCATTGTGTGACCCGTGTGCGATCATTGTGTGACCCGTGTGCGATCGTAGTGCGACCCGTGTGCGATCATTCTGTGACCCGTGTGCGATCATTGTGTGACCCGTGTGCGATCGTAGTGCGACCGTGTGCGATCATATTGTGACCCGTGTGCGATCGTAGTGCGACCCGTGTGCGACCCGTGTGCGATCATTGTGTGACCCGTGTGCGATCGTAGTGCGACCCGTGTGCGATCATATTGTGACCCGTGTGCGATCGTAGTGCGACCCGTGTGCGATCGTAGTGCGACCCATGTGCGATCGTAGTGCGACCCGTGTGCGATCATTGTGTGACCCGTGTGCGATCGTAGTGCGACCGTGTGCGATCATATTGTAACCCGTGTGCGATCATTGTGTGACCCGTGTGCGATCGTAGTGCGACCCGTGTGCGATCATATTGTGACCCGTGTGCGATCGTAGTGCGACCCGTGTGCGATCGTAGTGCGACCCGTGTGCGATCATTGTGTGACCCGTGTGCGATCATTGTGTGACCCGTGTGCGATCGTAGTGCGATCGTGTGCGATCGTAGTGCGACCCGTGTGCGATCATTGTGTGACCCGTGTGTGATCGTAGTGCGACCCGTGTGCGATCGTACTGCGACCCGTGTGCGATCATTGTGTGACCCGTGTGCAATCGTAGTGCGACCGTGTGCGATCATTGTGTGACCCGTGTGCGATCGTAGTGCGACCCGTGTGCGATCATTGTGTGACCCGTGTGCGATCGTAGTGCGACCCGTGTGCGATCGTCGTGTGACCCGTGTGCGATCATTGTGTGACCCGTGTGCGATCATTGTGCGACCCGTGTGCGATCGTAGTGCGACCCGTGTGCGATCGTCGTGTGACCCGTGTGCGATCATTGTGCGACCCGTGTGCGATCGTAGTGCGACCCGTGTGCGATCGTCGTGTGACCCGTGTGCGATCATTGTGTGACCCGTGTGCGATGCATGTGATGAAACTTTACAAGTCTTCCCTGAATCTGCTCTCGATCACATGACATAGTTGTGCGATGACTGGGTCGACACACACTGCGCGGCTCTGCAGACCTTCATGTTGTCGACGGGTGTTAAACGCACAACAATGGCTAATCTCCACACCCGGAGGTGAAGACTTCAAACGCTCCTCACGCCCGTAAAAGAGCCTCCATGAGCGTCTCCACCATGTGGTCTCTGCTCTCACAGATGCACCTCCTGCTATTTATGACGACGCCTCGTAAAACCCAGAACCTGAGAAGACGCCGGGTCAGCATCTCCGGGGAAATGAACCACTTTTCCCGTATCTGTGAGACTCCCATCATGCCTTGCTGCACTGACTCCAGATCACCAGACCACTCGCTACGATACCTCGTCTTTAAAGATCGTCATTCGTTTTTTTAAGGTCAAGGTGGTCTGAAAACAAATGTGTTTTTGGTATCCCTTCTGTTGTCTCTGGGTCAAGGTGACCCGAAGGCCTGAAAACAAATGTGTTTGTGGTATCCCTTGTTGTCTCTGGGTCAAGGTGACCCGAAGGCCTGAAAAAAAAAGTGTTTGTGGTATCCCTTGTGTTGTCTCTGTGTCAAGGTGACTCGAAGACCCAAAAAAAATGTGTTTGTGGTATCCCTTCTGTTGTCTCTGGGTCAAGGTGACTCGAAGACCCAAAAACAAATGTGTTTGTGGTATCCCTTGTTGTCTCTGGGTCAAGGTGACCCGAAGGCCTGAAAAAAAAAAGGGTTTGTGGTATCCCTTGTGTTGTCTCTGTGTCAAGGTGACTCGAAGACCCCAAAAAAATGTGTTTGTGGTATCCCTTCTGTGGTCTCTGGGTCAAGGTGACTCGAAGAACCAAAAACAAATGTGTTTGTGGTATCCCTTCTGTTGTCTCTGGGTCAAGGTGACTCGAAGACCCAAAAACAAATGTGTTTGTGGTATCCCTTGTGTTGTCTCTGGGTCAAAGTGACCCAAAAGCCTGAAAACAAATGTGTTTGTGGTATCCCCTGTGTTACCCCGAGACAACACAAGGGATACCACAAACATTTTTTTCGGCCCTTTGGGTCATCTTGACCCAGAAATAACACGATCTGACTCCATGTTCAAAGGCTTCAAAGGCAACACCTGACGGCTTGAATGTTCTCTCAGTTTCACTGAGTTGTGTCACTGCTTTGGTTTTCTTTTGTCTGGACCCTCAACAGGAATTCTGGGTACTTTCACAATGATGGAAATGAATGCAAGGGTCGTCTCTGGATCGCTGTCGCCATCAAAAATTAGTTTCAGGAAGTTGTCGTGACCTGTAGCTGAATCTGGCAAGAGATGCACGATGGGACGACTCTTCACAGTCTTGAGTCAATTCTTGGAGCTGCCGAGCTAAGGCTGAGCTAAGGCTGAGCTAAGGCCGAGCTAACGCGGAGGTAAGGCTGAGCTAACGCGGATGTAAGGCTGAGATAACACGGAGCTAAGGCCGAGCTAAGGCCGAGCTAAGGCCGAGCTAACGCCGAGCTTAACGCCGAGCTATCGCCGAGCTAACGCCGAGCTAACGCCGAGCTTAACGCCGAGCTATCGCCGAGCTAACGCCGAGGTAACGTGGAGGTAAGGTCGAGCTAATGCCTAGCTTAGGCCGAGCTAACGTGGAACAAACCACCATCTGGATCTGAAGCGAAGTCTCGACACCGACAACACAAAGATCCTCGTGCGAAATCAAAAAGTTTTGCGTGTAAATACTGGAGGCTCTATTTCCGAACCGTGTCGCTGGAACACAAGGCGGCAACTGTTTCCAGGCTGAAGGTGCGAGAGCTTTAAGTATCATCCACTTCTTCGTCCAACAGAAGAGGTTTTGTGTTTCTTCACCAACACACACCTACCAGAGTGTTTCATTAACGCGCCGCGCGACAACACTCCAGTCACGGAAACACAAGAGGAACCTGCCAAGAGCTGCAGGCGGCCCCGGACCCCGTGTGAGTGTGTGTGTGAGTGTGTGTGTGTGTGAGAGAGTGTGTGTGTGTCGGGTAAATCCCTCCTCCGCTAATGAGGCTGCACGGGCTGGTAGCTCTCGCCTCCCTCACGCTGCACTGGATCAATCCGCCGCCACACTCACTAAATCAGCTACACCTCAGGTGGAGGAGCAGGGGCCACTTCCTCGCCGTCCTCGGGGCCCCGCGACGCAGACGCCACTCACGATGAAGCCAGAGACGGATGATGGCAGCAGCAGGGGTGGTCCGGCCCCCGGTGGTCAGGACGTGGATCTCAAGACGCGATCGCGTTGATCCGGAGACGTTGATGTCGTTCACGTCCTCACCACTAGAGGTGGACGAAGATATCACTGCATTTAAATATGTTTTACACCGAACCATATCAATATTTACTTTTATTATCCATTAAATATGTTATTTTATACTTTAAAAGTATTTATAATTATTTAAATGTTGTTTTGGGGGGTTTATAGCATTTAAAATATACATGTATTTTTAAATTAAAAAAGAATAAAAAAGATGTTCAAAGCATTTGTTCATTTTTGTGTTGTAATTAAACATCCAGCCTCTAGATGGCAGCAATCGTTATGTACTCCACAGCTAAAGGAAGAATGATGACTGAGGACGAGAGGATACAGTGAGTCCAGCAGCTTTTAAAGCTGATGTTTGGACATATTTTGGTTTTAAAACAAATGAAAGTTGTTACGACTTCATCAAGAGTCATGTGGTCTGTAAATACTACAACACCAGAGTCAAGTACTGGACAATACTACACATATATACTTGTTACTATATTATCACAACACCAGAGTCAAGTACTGGACAATACTACACATATATACTTGTTACTACACTATCACAACACCAGAGTCAAGTACTGGACAATACTACACATATATACTTGTTACTACACTATCACAACACCAGAGTCAAGTACTGGACAATACTACACATATATACTTGTTACTACACTATCGCAACACCAGAGTCAAGTACTGGACAATACTACACATATATACTTGTTACTACACTATTACAACACCAGAGTCAAGTACTGGACAATACTACACATATATACTTGTTACTACACTATCACAACACCAGAGTCAAGTACTGGACAATACTACACATATATACTTGTTACTACACTATCACAAGACCAGAGTCAAGTACCAGACAATACTACACATATATACTTGTTACTACACTATCACAACACCAGAGTCAAGTACTGGACAATACTACACATATATACTTGTTACTACACTATCACAACACCAGAGTCAAGTACTGGACAATACTACACATATATACTTGTTACTACACTATCACAAGACCAGAGTCAAGTACCAGACAATACTACACATATATACTTGTTACTACACTATCACAACACCAGAGTCAAGTACTGGACAATACTACACATATATACTTGTTACTACACTATTACAACACCAGAGTCAAGTACTGGACAATACTACACATATATACTTGTTACTACACTATCACAACACCAGAGTCAAGTACTGGACAATACTACACATATATACTTGTTACTACACTATCACAAGACCAGAGTCAAGTACCAGACAATACTACACATATATACTTGTTACTACACTATCACAACACCAGAGTCAAGTACTGGACAATACTACACATATATACTTGTTACTACACTATCACAACACCAGAGTCAAGTACTGGACAATACTACACATATATACTTGTTACTACACTATCACAAGACCAGAGTCAAGTACCAGACAATACTACACATATATACTTGTTACTACACTATCACAACACCAGAGTCAAGTACTGGACAATACTACACATATATACTTGTTACTACACTATCACAACACCAGAGTCAAGTACTGGACAATACTACAAATACATCCTTGTTACTACACTATCACTATATATCACTAAATATCGTATCAACCAATTATTAACAATCCTCCCTCAAACTACAAGTCCCATGATGCAACTCGGATTAGGTATCATATTGCTACATGCAACGACATGCTAATGCTAGCCTTGAGTCACATGACCAGGCAGGAAGTTCTGATGAATGGCTCGTTGAGATGAAATACTTGAATAACGTCTCGACTGTGTGCAGCGGGAGTAAGAAAAAACACCCATGATGCAACAGCGTGTTCTCATTAGTGCGTCCTGTGACGGGACAGGAAACCAGGTGACGACGGCGCAACAAACCTTCCTAAGGCAAGAGAGGAAGTGACGCCTCCTGCCCTCACACAACGCCCTCTGCGAACCCTCACACACACACACACACACACACACACTCGCCCGGTGGGGTGGAGCAGAGTGGCGAGCGTCCTGGTGACATGTTTACGGCGCCGGCGGTGGCACAGGTAATTCATTATGATGTGAGCCCTGAAGAGGAAATGAAGGTCCATGTGAAGCTGGTCCAACACGTGGAGGAACACCATCCATCAGATGTTCACGTGTTCCTCACGTCACGCTCGGAGGAAAAGAACGTCTTTTAGTAAGAGTTTTATGAGGGATTTCTTCAAAACAATGTACTTTAATAGCATGATATCAGAGGAAATAAAGACTTTAAGAACAAACATGTCAATCACATTTAAGATGTTCATTCATCCAAAGCAAACTTTTATAAAGAAATTAAAATCAAGATTTATAATAATAATAATTAGTATTATAACTATAATTAATATTGTATATTTTCTTTGCGTTATTATATAACCTAAATCTTTAAAATATATATATATACTTTTATTTCTAAAGGTATTATTTGGTTGAATATAAATAAACTTGATACATTATTTATTTATTATATTAGTTATAATTGTTACCTGCATGTTTTAGATTCATTATTTTAATTATTTTTTCTAGCATTAGGTAACTAAAACTAATATTTTTCCATAATTGTTTATTTACTTAATATTTATTGTGTTTTTAACAACATCCTTTAGATTTATTCACAAAGTTTAGTTGCGTTAATATAGCTAACATGCTAACATGCTAATGCTTCTTATAGCTATTAAATGTTTGTACTATGTAGCTAATAATCTCCAAGATGTATTAAAACAATTATAGCCTTAAATATTTAAAGGTTTAATAGCATGTTGCTATTTTGTCAAAATTATATTTATTTTCAAGTTTAATTGCTCACATTCTTTAAAGACAAACATGTTTACTAGAGATGCTAACACGTGCTATAATTGTCGAGCTAAAATATATGTTTGCTTTATATATTAAAACAGTTTCTAAGGTTAATTGGTAACAGTCTGTGTGTGTTAGTTTGTTAACCTGGTTAATATACAAACTTATTTTCTTTAATTGTTTAAAAGAAAAAATCATTATCAACGCGTGTCGCTAGTTTGTTACGCTGTTAGCTTTAGCTTTGAAAGCTAATATATGCTACAAGCTGAAATGTTTGTTTTGTTGATATATTTCTATATCTAATCATTGTGTTAGCTTGTTTATTCAACTGTTAGCTTTAGCTTTGAAAGCTAATATATGTGAAAAGCTAAAATGTTTGTTTAGTTGATTTATTTGTATAGCTAATCATTGTGTTAGCTTGTTTATTCAACTGTTATCTTTAGCTTTGAAAGCTAATATATGCTAAAAGCCTAAATGTTTGTTTTGTTGATACATTTTATAGCTAATCATTGTGTTAGCGTGTTTATTCAACTGTTAGCTTCAGCTTTGAAAGCTAATATATGCTTAAAGCTGAAATGTTTGTTTTGTTGGTGTATTTTATAGCTAATCATGTTATTAGCTTGTTTATTCAACTGTTAGCTTTAGCTTTGAAAGCTAATATATGCTACAAGCTCAAATGTTTGTTTTGTTGATATATTTTATAGCTAATCATTGTGTTAGCGTGTTTATTCAACTGTTAGCTTCAGCTTTGAAAGCTAATATATGCTACAAGCTCAAATGTTTGTTTTGTTGATATATTTTATAGCTAATCATTGTGTTAGCGTGTTTATTCAACTGTTAGCTTTAGCTTTGAAAGCTAATATATGCTACAAGCTAAAATGTTTGTTTTGTTGATATATTTTATAGCTAATCATTGTGTTAGCTTGTTTATTCAACTGTTAGCTTTAGCTTTGAAAGCTAATATATGCTACAAGCTCAAATGTTTGTTTTGTTGATATATTTTATAGCTAATCATTGTGTTAGCGTGTTTATTCAACTGTTAGCTTTAGCTTTGAAAGCTAATATATGCTACAAGCTAAAATGTTTGTTTTGTTGATATATTTTATAGCTAATCATTGTGTTAGCTTGTTTATTCAACTGTTAGCTTTAGCTTTGAAAGCTAATATATGCTACAAGCTCAAATGTTTGTTTTGTTGATATATTTTATAGCTAATCATTGTGTTAGCGTGTTTATTCAACTGTTAGCTTTAGCTTTGAAAGCTAATATATGCTACAAGCTAAAATGTTTGTTTTGTTGATATATTTTATAGCTAATCATTGTGTTAGCTTGTTTATTCAACTGTTAGCTTTAGCTTTGAAAGCTAATATATGCTACAAGCTAAAATGTTTGTTTTGTTGATATATTTTATAGCTAATCATTGTGTTAGCTTGTTTATTCAACTGTTAGCTTTAGCTTTGAAAGCTAATATATGCTACAAGCTAAAATATTTGTTTTGTTGATATATTTTATAGCTAATCATTGTGTTAGCATGTTTATTCAACTGTTAGCTTTAGCTTTGAAAGCTAATATATGCTTAAAGCTGAAATGTTTGTTTTGTTGGTGTATTTTATAGCTAATCATGTTATTAGCTTGTTTATTCAACTGTTAGCTTTAGCTTTGAAAGCTAATATATGCTACAAGCCTAAATGTTTGTTTTGTTGATATATTTTATAGCTAATCATTGTGTTAGCTTGTTTATTGAACGGCTTTAATAGATGTTTATTTTCATGCACCTGACATGTGATATTCTCAAAGTAAACTTGATCTTCTACTCAGGAACAGAAGCAATAGTGTTTTTTTTTTCTTTGCAGGGTTTATTGTCATTAAGTCGTCCAGGTGCGCAGATCAGGAACTAGTTTTTCAAATTTATTACTTCCACTCAGGCTTTTTTTTTAAATGGTCGGAGCCACAAAACATAATCACCTCAATGAGCTTCACTGAGGTCTGGAGACAAACACCAGCATTGTTGCACACACACACACACACACACACACACACACACACACACACACACACACACACACACACACACACACCCGTCTGGTCGCTGCCACACAGGAACAGTCGAGCCTCAAACACATCTTTCTATGAAGGACTTCTTCTGGTTCCATCTGTTCTTCCTGGTTGACCTTCTCTCTGCGTCCTGATTGGACGACACAGATCCGCCGTCATCACCTCCTCGATCATCACTGAAGACGTCGAGATGTTTCACATCAATCGAGAAGTTTCATTTGACGTCTTGACTTCAACCGTCGTTGTGATTGTGATTAACACTCAAAACAATCATATTCTAACAATATTAAGAATAACATGAAAGTAATAAACAAAAATAATAACAATATTACTATCATATAACTATTATAAATAAAACTAATAAACGAACTTTTTTTTTACAAATCATAGAAAATATAATAAACATTAACAATAATAAATACAATTATTTAATAAAAAATTATAATAATATAATAAACAACAACAATAACAAAAATGAATAAACCTGTAATAAACAGAAACAGCAACATATAAAACAATAAATAAAAATAGTAAATGTAATAAGCAGTAAAATATTCAATGAAGATACAAAACTATATAAAAAATAAAATAAAAAACATAAGGACAAAAAAATATATATATATATATAAATGTAAACAAAACATTTGATAAACATAGAATGAACAAAAACAATAAAAAACTAAACTAGAATAATAAATTATAAGAAAAACAATAAATAAAAATAATAATAAATGTGATAAAGAATAATATATACATTGAAGAGACAAAATTACGAAAAAAATTGAGATCAAAACAACAATAATTAAAACTATAAAATAATAAATTAAGAATAACAAAACATTAACAAAGAAATGAGAAATAATAAATATATTAAAGAAAATGAATAATAAATAAAACCATAATCAACAAAACAAGAATATATAATATATTACATAAAAACCGAATGAAAAGAAACAATAATCATTAACGTATAAACAAAGAATGTAATACATCAAATCAATTCCAGAATTCAACCGTATTTTTAATCAAAATCCCAGTTTTAAACATGTTTAATTAGTCTTTGTTACTTTAGTGTTTAATATTTATTTCGCTCACATTTACCTGAACATGTTTCTTCTACAAAAAGTCATCAACTGTTTTGCTGTCACTTGTCGCCCCCTGTCGTCCAGGACTCGCACTGCAGGCCGCGCAGGGGAAACAGGGACAGGAATGTTGGTTTTCCAGGCGCCTAATTACAAGTGTGTGTGCGTGTGTGTGTGTGCGTGTGAGTGTGCGTGTGTGTGTGTGAGCAGCAGGACACCAGATGAGGAGGAAGACCGGCCAAGTCCAGACCTGGCTCTGTAATGAAGCTTCTCAGCGTCGATCCATGAACCAGCAGAAGTTTTTCCTCTCGGAGCCAAAACTTTCCTGGTTATTCTTCCATAAGTCAATAAGTTAAATTAGTTCAATAAGTTAAATTAGTCAGAAACTTCTCCTGCTGTCACTAACTAACTTACTCACACTCGGACACACACGGACGTGTAGAACTCAGTGGAGCAACAATCAAGAAGAAGAGCTCACTTTGTTGACCAGGTTTAACCTCCAGACGTCAGAGCGACGTTTTCAATGAAACACAAACGTGTTTGTGTTCACACGTCAACACAAACATAAACACGTCAACACAAACATAAACACGTCAACACAAACACAAATGGGACGAACAACTCGGTGTTGGTCGTACGTTCAAGGTCAAAGGTCACCGTTGTCTCTTGACACGTTCGATAAATAGATCAATCATTTTCTTTATTCGTTGATCGACTTTATCGTAAGAATAAAACATGTGCTTCATAGTTTAAATGATATGTTTTATTTTTTTAAACATGTCTTATTGTTTCTTTGAAATATATTGTAAACAACTTTGTATAAATTGAGATAAGAGAAGATAAGATGCATTTAATTGAACAGAAGAGACAGAAAAAGATGATAAATATATATTAAAATATGTAATAACATTATAATAATAAAACAAGACTTAATTTAATAAACGAGTATAGATTAATAATTAATTGATTTAATAATCCGAGCACAGAAAACAAATGAAACATTAACAATGATTTTATCTACTTTTAAATTTGAACAATTTGTTTAAAATAAACACGTTCTTTCCATTTTGCCCTTTAAACCTGTTTTATTTGTTTATTTTCTTTTTTTGTCATTTATTTTACCTCCATTATTTTATATGTAATTATCAATTAATTATTGGCCTCAAAATTATATTTTAACTTGAAAAGACTTTTTACACGGTAGTTTTTGTCAATTTCTGTTTTTTGTTTTTTTTAATCATATTTATTCGTCGTTTAGAAAAACAAATATTTATAATACGTAACATTTTTTATCCTTAATATTATCACATGTTTTTTTTAGTTGAAAACAATATTTTTTTTACCTTTTTTAAAGCCATTTAACTCAAAATTTAACTCAAATTTAACAGTATTTAACTGGTAAAATATTTACTTGATAATAGTTAAATATTTACAGCGAACAGAAGCTAAAACTTAAACTATCCTTCGTATGAATTGATGTTAAAATAAATTACTTCACACACTCGTCCTGAACACAGTTTAACACGAATCAAAAGTTTGTCTTCTGGCTCAGCTCTATTGTTTCCCAGTATGAAGAATATGATAAAATCTTTATTTTGTCTTAATGATATATTTATATTCTTGTCTTTATTCTGTGGATTCATAAAAACAACCATATATTTTAAATTATAAAATACTGTTTTGCATGATTTACATTTTGTCGATTTTTGATTTTACTTTTTTTTTTAAAATAAAATGTATTTGAACACATTTACAATTTTTTAAAAATAATTTACATTTATAAATATATTTGTAAACAAAACTGCATCTTAAATAACAAAGAATATAATTAAAGCAAGTTCTTCATAATTTAACAAAACTAAAAATATTGAATAAATAAATGTAATTATTTTATATAAAAACGAACAATGAATATAAAATACATATAATAAAAAAATGAAATAAAGAAAAATAAGATTAAATTATTATGAGAAATATTTATCACATTTATTATATATTTAAACCTTTAAATATGAATTATGATATATTTTAGTTTTACATTTAATAAATAAATAAACGTGACTTGAAATCACTTCGCAGCATTAATTTTACTTTTAAATTAACCAAATGTTAATAAAAATGTTATTTCATTAGTTGTAGTTAATTATTGGACATAAATATTTAAGTTTTTTAATCTTGAATAAACGGTGATAAAATCAACGCACCTTCACTTTGCGCACCGGAAGTAGAAACACGACGAAGTCAACGAATCACCTGAGCAGGTAAAGATACTCACGCACATCGTCAAGCAAAAAATAAATAAAAAATGTATACTTTTATTTAAATTGTATTTATTTGATTGATAATGAACATTTTTACTCAAAACAAATGTAATTTGATTGACTGACTTTAAACTATGACGTTTATTTATAAATGACAACAAACACGTGATCGTAGTTTTGAGTTTTTTAAATCCTCTCCGAGGTTTGTCTTCTTATTTCTTATTGTTTTTGTGCTTTTATGCGTTTTGAAATAACAGTTAAATCACCGAAACAAGTTTAAACTACTAAATAATGTTCGTTATTCTTATATACGTTTTGTCCACACGGGGTCAGTGTTGGTCAGAGGTAGAGTTCGTGACGTCAACTTAAAACAACAACAAAAGAACTACATAACCATGGATCTAAGAAACACAGGTGTGATCTGATCACTTCCGGAAGATTCCATGTTGTTGATCGTAAACAATATTGATCGATTATTAGGATTTCATTCCACACACGCAGTTTCTTGTATTAATTACAAAGATAAACATGAAAAGATGCAGGAGTCGCTGACTGACAGGAAATCAAATATAAATCACATGAAAAAACTAAAATCATCAGAGACTTGAGTTTAAAATACTTTATATCTTCATATGTAAATTGAACTCATTAAAGTTCAGAGTCTGAAGCTCGTTTACTTGTTTCTAGGAAGAAACATTTTCCATCTTTGGATCCATTATTTCACTCTTTTCCTTCATTATTTGATACTTTTGATCTTTTTTAAACAATACGTTACGACCCCTCGTGTCAGCTCCGGTGACCTTTGTGACCTGCGTGACCTTTGTGACCTTGAACCGTACGACGGCGATGTTTCCGCCGACGTTCCTGCGTCAAAAGCGTCGTACGATGAAACATGTTGTTCGCGATCGTCGTGTTGAGACTCGACGCTGAAGAATTCACACAATAGTTCGTCGACGACACAAGTTTGTGTTTCTTCACTTCAAGTTTATCTTAATATAATGAATATACTTAGGATTTATTTCAATTTTTACTTTTATATATTTTCTATCTTTACTAATATAATATTACGGTTTGTTTCTTCACTTGATGAAGTTTATTTTAACACGTGTTATTCAAGAATAATTAGTAATTAATTATTATTATTAACAATAATAGTTAATAACACAAAAATGTAAAAGATATAAAACAACATTAAAAAGTCAAAATGTGTCTATTTGAACAAAAACAATATCAATTGTTTTGAATAATGTTTTATTTCAGCTGTTTTTGTCAGATTAAAATATATTATTGTAAATTATATATTATTCTATATATCATCCATATAACAGGAAACTTTCATTTTCAGCCTAAAACATCAATTTCTTGAATTAATTTGAATTAATTTGCAGATTAATTGATCGTAAACGTCCTGATCGTTGAATCGATTGAAGGTAAATAAACTCACTTTATGCTTCTTTTTTTTATTTCGACTCATCAAAGTATGTTTTGAAGGAAAATAGAAACATTTGTCGACTTCTTAGAAATATTTATCTCGTCACGAACAAACATTATCAACCGTTTTTTATTTTTATTCTCTAAGAACAGTTTAAACGTCAAAGTTTCAGGTAAATCTTTAAAACTCCACTCGCACTACAGCTCCCATGATGCACTGCAACATTTTATCCCGATTCAACGTTTTTGTCACTTCAAAGAAATTGTGTCAAAATGTAAAATTTTGTTAAGATGAAATAAAAAACGGTTTGATTTCGGGTCATAATGGTAACGTGTCCCTTGTCTCTTGCCCTGTGAAGCTGGGACAGGCTCCAGCTGGTACTTCTCAATTATATTATTTTGACACTTTTTGTGTAGAAAATGCAGAAAATATTTCTGATTTTAATCATTTTTGTTTTCACTCTTAAAATTTGTTTATTTTCCTTCGTTTCTTTGTCTTTTTCCTTTTTTTTCGGCCCCGAAATCTTCAGAGTAAATATTTAAATCATATTCAACAAAAAAAAGTTATTTTCTTTCAGTTTCTTATTGACGAACGTGTCATAAATATTTTATCGATAAATTACATACGTTTTTTATTTATTTTATTGTTTTTCCATCATATGTTCCTCTCTTTTGTCTTGACGGCCCCTAACAAGAGAACATCAAGTGGCCCCTGAGGATGTCTGCTGCCTCTCACCCCGGGTAGCTGGGACAGACCCCCTGCATTAAGGGATCAGCGTTTATTAATGGACGAAGATTTTAAAGTGAAAGATAAGATACGTGAGGCTGTCAATCATTCAAGGTGAGTGTGAACGAAGACGGAACAATAAAGTTTTAGTGTAATATACATCACATGGTTTTTAGTGAGGGTCGCCGACCCGTCTGTGGCTCCAGCCTGATGGCGTTCGGACTCGCGCTCGTATATCGGCCGTAAAGAGACAAAGGCGTGTCATAAACGTTGATTAAAGCCTTGCTCAAGAGTTACGGCGTCGCTCGCTCAGGAACCGACAGACCAGAGCGACCAGTCATCGTGCAGCGCCGTCTCTGAGGACGTCTCTGAGGACGTCTCTGAGGACGTCTCTGAGGACGTCTCCGAGTCCGGGTCACGAGAGCGTCCGTTAAATCTGCTCTGATGCTGGAAATACTTTTTATGGTCCCACGAGTCCAGACACTGTCCTGGTCGTCTCTGTCTCACAACGTCTCACACTGTCTCACACTGTCCTGGTCGTCTCCTGTCTCACACCGTCTCACACTGTCTCACACTGTCTCCAGGGTCTCACACTGTCCTGGTCGTCTCCTGTCTCACACCGTCTCACACTGTCTCACACTGTCTCACACTGTCTCACACCGTCTCACACTGTCTCACACCGTCTCACACCGTCTCACACCGTCTCACACCGTCTCACACTGTCTCACACTATCTCACACCGTCTCACACTGTCTCACACCATCTCACACCGTCTCACGCTGTCTCACACCGTCTCACACTGTCTCACACCGTCTCACACCGTCTCACACCGTCTCAAACTGTCTCACACTGTCTCACAGTGTCTCACACCGTCTCACACTGTCCTGGTCGTCTCCTGTCTCACACCGTCTCACACCGTCTCACACTGTCTCACACCGTCTCACACCGTCTCACACCGTCTCACACTGTCTCACACCGTCTCACACCGTCTCACACTGTCTCACACTGTCTCACACCGTCTCACACTGTCTCACACCGTCTAACACCGTCTCACACTGTCTCACACTGTCTCACACTGTCTCACACCGTCTCACACCGTCTCACACTGTCCTGGTCGTCTCCTGTCTCACACTGTCTCACACCGTCTCACACTGTCTCACACTTTCTCACACTGTCTCCAGGGTCTCACACTGTCCTGGTCGTCTCCTGTCTCAAACTGTCTCACACTGTCTCACACTGTCTCCAGGGTCTCACATTGTCCTGGTCGTCTCCTGTCTCACACTGTCTCACACCGTCTCACACCGTCTCACACTGTCTCACACTGTCTCACACTGTCTCACACTGTCTCCAGAGTCTCACACTGTCCTGGTTGTCTCCTGTCTCCTGTCTCACACTGTCTCACACCGTCTCACACCGTCTCACACTGTCTCCAGGGTCTCACACTGTCCTGGTCGTCTCCTGTCTCACACTGTCTCACACCGTCTCACACTGTCTCACACTGTCCCACACCATCTCACACTGTCTCACACCGTCTCACACCGTCTCACACTGTCTCACACCGTCTCACACCGTCTCACACTGTCTCACACTGTCTCACACTGTCTCACACCGTCTCACGCTGTCTCACACCGTCTCACACCGTGTCACACCGTCTCACACAGTCTCACACTGTCTCACACCGTCTCACACCGTCTCACACTGTCCTGGTCGTCTCCTGTCTCACACTGTCTCACACCGTCTCACACCGTCTCACACCGTCTCACACTGTCTCACACTGTCCTGGTCGTCTCCTGTCTCACACCGTCTCACACCGTCTCACACTGTCTCACACCGTCTCACACTGTCTCACACTGTCCTGGTCGTCTCCTGTCTCACACCGTCTCACACCGTCTCACACTGTCTCACACCGTCTCACACTGTCTCACACTGTCTCACACCGTCTCACACTGTCCTGGTCGTCTCCTGTCTCACACCGTCTCACACCGTCTCACACTGTCTCACACCGTCTCACACCGTCTCACACTGTCTCACACCGTCTCACATCGTCTCACACCGTCTCACACTGTCCTGGTCGTCTCCTGTCTCACACCGTCTCACACCATCTCACACTGTCTCACACCGTCTCACACCATCTCACACTGTCTCACACCATCTCACACTGTCTCACACCGTCTCACACCATCTCACACTGTCTCACACCGTCTCACACCGTCTCACACTGTCTCACACCGTCTCACATCGTCTCACACCGTCTCACACTGTCCTGGTCGTCTCCTGTCTCACACCGTCTCACACCGTCTCACACCGTCTCACACCGTCTCACACTGTCTCACACCGTCTCACACCGTCTCACACCGTCTCACACTGTCTCACACTGTCTCACACCGTCTCCTGTCTCACACCGTCTCACACCGTCTCACACCGTCTCACACCGTCTCACACCGTCTCACACCGTCTCACACTGTCTCACACTGTCTCACACCGTCTCACACTGTCTCACACTGTCTCACACCGTCTCACACCGTCTCACACCGTCTCACACTGTCTCACACTGTCTCACACCTTACCTTCCATTTTTATATATAATGTCACTAATGTTTAATAAAAACTAGTGTTAGTTTATTGTTGTGGCATGAAACTCTCTCTTACTGTTTTTATTTATTCTCTATAACTTTGTATTAATTAAATATTTATTGTGTATTATCTTTTTACAAATGTGTTTTTGTATTTTTCTTTTTGTTTTAATCTGTTTAATTAGTTAATCTCTGCAGAACTTTATTAGTTAATTATAAGTTAATTAATTAATCATTAGTTCAATAAGTGATTGAAATAATCAAGATATTTTCTTTTTCATATTCTTCCGTTGTTTTATAAAGTTTATATTACGACAAAAAAGTTCATTTTTGTTTTTAATGAATTTTAAAAAATCAACAATTTATCTTCAATTTTTGTAAAAATATTTGTTTCACCTTAAAAATGATCTCTAATTATAATTATTCATCAATAATTTGAATTAATTAGACGTTTATTTCCATGAATTTAAACTCTATTCAAGTACTATTTCATTTTTTATATGTTCCTTGTTTTATAAGGATTAGAAAATACATTATTATAAAAAAACATATTATACTTGTTTTAAATTATGTTTTGATTATTAATATTTAAGATAGTTTTAAACTTTGATTGATTTTATCTTCATAAATACATATAATATTCAAGTATTGAATTATTTTCTTATGTTTGTATATTCATTGTTTTATTAGGATGATATATATTCAAATATTCTTCACAGTCGGAGGAGAAAAAGTCTGAAATCACCGAGCGATTTTAACCTTTTTCAGTTCAGTTTAAATTTAAAATGAAATTGTTTATAGCTTAGTCTGCGGCTAACAGAGCTAGCTTCAGTCGACTGTGACAGCAGTCAACACTTTATACAGTGACTTTGTGTGTCTTTTTGTGTCTTTGTGTGTCTTTGTGTGTCTTTGTGTGTCTTTGTGTAGTTGAGATCAGAGAGTCTGACTCGGCAAACAAAACTCTTCAGAATCTTAACAGAACAATATAAATCTCACTTAAATGACTAAACTATGAATTAATAAATAGTTTTCTTTCACACAAACACATTTATTTTCTTCAAATATACAGTTTAGGGAGCATTTCTACAGGATCAGGAACGTTTTTATTTAAATGTAATGTTTTTTATTGAATACATTTTATAAAACCACTTTAATCTAATGTTGCTTATTTTATTAATCTCGTATAATTTAATGTATATCATTCAATATCATTGTTTTGTTTTTATTTATAATTCCAAACCGTCTGAGGGGCCACGTTATGAACCGTGAGTGACCTGAGGGGCCAAACAGCCCATATGTTAACCGATGAATCAAGAGATTCTAAAGTGAATTTTGTCATAACTTCCTCAAAATAACTTCAGACAAACATTGATAAAATGTTCAAAGATAGTTTATTGTTCTGTGGGAGGAGCTTGAATTATGATCAAAAACCAAATGAATTAAAAAAACAAAGTGATTAGTTTTATAGTTTCTGAACCAAAGCCACATAAACACAGTCACGGCTCTTTGACCTGAACTAGAATCTATTGTTTGGTTTTGAACCATTTTTGTTTATGATGAGATCAACAAATAAAATAAAGTGTAAAAAATAGTGTCTTCAGTGGAAAAAGTGAAAAAGTTGTTTCAGCCAAAAAAATGCTTAAAAAAATGAGTTTCATAAAAAGTTGCTTCTAAAAAAAAAAGTTACTTTAATAGAAAAAGTTGCTTAAATCAAGAGAAGTTGGTTCAGTAAAAAATAAGCCTCAATAAATAAAGTTGCTTCAATAAAAAAGTTGCTTCAATAAACAAAGTTACTTAAATAAATAAAGTTGCTTAAATAAATAAAGTTGCTTCAATAAAAAAGTTGCTTCAATAAACAAAGTTACTTAAATAAATAAAGTTGCTTAAATAAAAAAGTTGCTTCAATAAATAAAGTTTGCTTAAATAAATAAAGTTGCTTAAATAAATAAAGTTGCTTCAATAAAAAAGTTGCTTAAATAAATAAAGTTGCTTCAATAAAAAAGTTGCTTAAATAAATAAAATTGCTTCAATAAAAAAGTTGCTTCAATAAATAAAGTTACTTAAATAAATAAAGTTGCTTAAATAAATAAAGTTGCTTCAATAAAAAAGTTGCTTCAATAAATAAAGTTACTTAAATAAATAAAGTTGCTTAAATAAATAAAGTTGCTTCAATAAAAAAGTTGCTTCAATAAATAAAGTCGCTTAAATAAATAAAGTTGCTTAAATAAATAAAGTTGCTTCAATAAAAAAGTTGCTTCAAAAAATACATTTGCATCATTAAAAAAGTTGCTTGAATAAATAAAGTTGCTTAAACAAATAAAGTTACTTAAATAAATACATTTGCTTCAGTAAAAAAGTTGCTTAAATAAATAAAGTTACTTAATTAAATAAAGTTACTTAAATAAATACATTTGCTTCAGTAAAAAAGTTGCTTAAATAAATAAAGTTGCTTAATTAAATAAAGTTACTTAAATAAATACATTTGCTTCAGTAAAAAAGTTGCTTAAATAAATAGAGTTGCTTAAATAAATAAAGTTGCTTAAACAAATAAAGTTACTTAAATAAATACATTTGCTTCAGTAAAAAAGTTGCTTAAATAAATAAAGTTGCTTAAATAAATAAAGTTGCTTAAACAAATAAAGTTACTTAAATAAATACATTTGCTTCAGTAAAAAAGTTGCTTAAATAAATAAAGTTGCTTAAATAAATAAAGTTACTTAAATAAATACACTTGCTTCAGTAAAAAAGTTGCTTAAATAAATAGAGTTGCTTAAATAAATAAAGTTACTTAAATAAATACATTTGCTTCAGTAAAAAAGTTGCTTAAATAAATAAAGTTACTTAAATAAATACATTTGCTTCAGTAAAAAAGTCGCTTAAATAAATAAAGTTACTTAAATAAATACATTTTTCTTCAGTAAAAAAGTTGCTTAAATAAATAAAGTTACTTAAATAAATACATTTGCTTCAGTAAAAAAGTCGCTTAAATAAATAAAGTTACTTAAATAAATACATTTGCTTCAGTAAAAAAGTCGCTTAAATAAATAAAGTTACTTAATAAATACATTTGCTTCAGTAAAAAAGTTGCTTAAATAAATAAAGTTACTTCACTCAAAAATGTTGCTTCAATAAAAAAGTTTCTTCACTCAAAAAAATAAAAAAAAGTATCTCAAATAAAAAAAAGTGCTTCTTTTTTTAATTAAATTATTTTAAAGTAACTTTTATTAAATTATGAACATATATTTCTGATGAAATGCTACAATATAAACATGTGAAAGAGGTTCTAAAGTCAACAAACCCTCTCGTGTCTCAGAAACACTGACCTGACGTGTTGACGTCCAGCTCGACCACGCCCACTCCACGCCCCTCGCCCCAGACCCCGCCCATCGCCCCGGACCACGCCCCTCGCGGACTCCGCCCCTCCACGGCCGCAATGATTTAGAAGTTCAGGAATCCCACGTGACGTCACCGCGGGATGACGTGATGCTTCTCTAAATAGATCGTATTGTAATCTTCGCTTCAGTCCAACGTGGTTTCTGTGCGAGTCTGTGAGCAGATCTTCACTGGAGGTAAGTGTGGATGAAGATGCAGCTCCTCATCTCACTGCTGCTCTCCTTCACTCCTTCACTCCTGCTCTCCTTCTTCACTCCTTCTCTCCTCCTGTCCTCCTGTCCTCCTCTTCTCTTCTCGTGTCACCGTGTTGTCATCTCACTCCCGTGATGCGTTCAGGTGCCGCTCAACAGCGTGCAGCGAGATCTCGTCATAGATATCTGGAGATCTCTCTTCTTCTTCTTCTTCTTCTTTTCTTCCTCTTTTCTTCCTCTTTTCTTCTCCTCCTCTCTTCCTCTCGTCTGCTCCTGGTCTGGTCCCGGGTCAGACGGTCCGGGCTGGGTCTGGACTTCTCGCCGGGTCCCGTCCCGGACCAGCGCTATGACGTCATCCTGCAGACTGTGGATGATGAGATGTTTGACTTTGTTTTGCTGACGATTGTTTCTTCATCCTGTGAGAAGATCGATCTTCTGGTTGATCGATCACTTGCTTTTGTTTGGTCGTCCTGTGATGGTCACGTGATCGTGACTTGGAAACAAGTAGAAGTTTCTCGAGAAGATGTTTTTTTTTGTAAACATTTGTGATGGAAACGATACAAAAAAAACTCATGAAATACCGTCTAATATATTGATTTTAACTTTTAAATCCTGTTTAAAAACGGTTCAAATGTCTCTCAGTGTATTGTTATTATTTCATTTAGGAGTAAATATTCGTTTATTTCCCTAAGTTTTAACTTAAGCACGTGTCACTATTAAGATGTATTTATTGCATGAAAACGACAGAAAAAACCTTCAAAAAACGTGATTAAAACTTTTGTTTTGTTAGTTTTTAATTCACTTTAACTTCCTCCCTATACTTGCCGTATATAAAAATACATATTTACATTAGTGTGAAACAGTTGAGAGTATTTTTAGATATGTAACGTTTTTCTGACTCATTTTCTTAATTAAACTTATAACTTTAATCGTGAGCTTTTATTCTGAAAATCCAAAACGATTGATTTACAGTTCAAACCGTCGTTAATCTGTATTTAACTCTAAATTATTTAAGCATAAACTCATCCTGAACCTCAGTGTCTTCTATTTTGAAATATTGTAACTTTCTTTTTTTTTCTTTAATCTGGAAATATTATCTTAAAACTTTCTTTTAAACCTTCAGACTCTGACTTTTCTCTTTAAACTCATCATTTGAGTTTAATTTCTCTCGTCGTTGACGTAAAAACACACGTTGAACTTTTTTTTTAACACTTAATCGACAGTTTAGAAATAAATACACTTGCACCAAACATGAATAATATCTAAACATTATCATCACATCAAAAACATGTTTGAAAAAATAAATAAACAAATAAAAGTTTGTCTTAAACAACTGCAGAGTCCATCAACGACGGTCCGGCTGTCAATCATCTCGTCCTCGGAGGAGCGAGCGAACAATGGCCGCCTGTCAGCGTGTCGTGAAGCAGCAGCTGCTCAGGTTTACATGTTCACGTCTGTCACGGCGGAGACGACCCGTGTTCTCGCCTCAGGGGTCGCCCTGATCCCGCCTTGAACCTGCTGTCAAGGGCCCGGGACGCGGAGCATGTTGGCGCTCGCTGTAACCCCGTTTGCCTCTGAACACCCCCCCCCTCCACGCCACCCCGCCCGCCCCCTCCGCGCTGGTGTTGAAACTCTAATATACCTGGAGAATTCCTCTTGAAATCCAAACTCGGGGACCCCTAATCCGTCTCCCGGCTCACATCAGGATGTCGTTAATGTAAAGCGTAACCAAATTTCCTTTCGCTAACATCTCTATCAAATTAGTGGCCCCCGTTAGAAGGGGGGGTCGCGGGTTCAACGCCGAGCGTCGGAGCCGCTCCATCACTGATGGAGAAACACTTGACGGACTCACATGGTTTCACTTGAAATATGATGAGGTCATCGGGTCTTATGAAGGAATAATTACAGTCAGAGTGTTGAGACAGAGCTGAGCCAGAGGCCCGAAGTCGTCTTAGCGTGTTACGCAACATCGTGGAGGTTCAAGTCGATACAAATCGATGTAACGTTTGAATCAAAAACTTTTTAAGATGAAGTTTTTATCCCTTAATTATCTTTCATACTTTTCAACAAGGGAGGAGGCCACGGGACGGACCCACAGTCAGGCTGATAGAGAAGTCTCCGTCCGTCCTCTTCTGTGTATCTGTCTTAATCCAAACCGTCTGGGAGGAGGCCCCGGGGCAGACCCACTGAAGAGACTTCAGATAGTCTGGGCCTCTTTCCTTTCACTGCTGCCCCCACGACGTGAATGAGCCTCATAACTGTTTGTTCTTGTTATGTTTACGTTTATTTCTCAACGTAGAGACTTATTTGTTTACATTAGAAACTGATCTGTTACGATCAGACGCCAAACTCAAGAACATTAATGACAATAAAACTTTTATTAAATTGTATTTTATTACAGTTTATATCGTGTACTTTTCTATGCGGATGATGAATTTCAGGGTTAAAAATATACTTGAATAGATTTAAACATAAATATGTGATGAAATGAAACAGGAAACATAAAAAAAAAAAGTTTTATCATATGATTTATAGCTTATACGATTGAATAAAAGTTGAAAAATAAAGTTATTAAACAACAGTCAGACGTGATCAGATCAAGAATAAAGTTTTACTTTAGATTAAAAATGTTTTTTTAAATATATTTCAAGAGAGAATGATGATTTGATTAAATATAACAGCTTAAAGATTGTTAACATGTGAAGAAAAAAACGAAATAAAATGTAAAACATTACATATTTTGTAAAAACCCAGGTGTCGTTCACCTGGATGTTAAACTGAAAAAGTCACTATAAACATGTGAGAGAGTCGGTCGACGACTCCTGGTCTCCTCACAGTTTTACACTCAAGTTGTGTTTCTTTGTTCCTCGTCTTTCGACTCAAATCTCTCCTCGGCTCGAGAACATCGAGGTCGGATCGAAGTAAAGATCCTGCGTAGTAAAGATGTTAGTCGAGCGGATTCTTTCCCTGGTCGTCGTCGCTCTGCCGTCACGGTGTGTGTGCGGCGGGCGAGGAGCTCCAGGGGCCCCTGAGTGGACCGGTGACAGTTGGGCTCCTGACAGAGAGACCCTGTCCAGACCCGGTTCTGCAGGCCTTCGCTCATGAAGCCCCGCTTGTTAGGAAAACAGCGCCGCGTTAGCATAACACAATATTTGAGTGTTTTGACTGCGCTTGAGGAAATAGTCTGTATCCAGCAAACAACACACACGAACACCACGTACCTGTGACACGTTTGTGCGCGACACACACACACACACGCACACACACACACACATTTGTTTCATGTTTGACTCTTGTTGTCTAAATAAACACGACGACCTCTGGACTTGAAGTTCTGTGACATCATCGCTAATATCAATGACCGTACATTTATGAACACAAGAGGAATTAAAACAAAAATGTTATTGTATTTTTAACCTTTTTAATCGGCTCCCGTGGTAAAGAAATGATTAGAAATAAATTTGAAAAAGTTAAAAATGAGCAGAAAAAATAGGATTTTTTATGTGTTACATCTTTAAAGATGATGACGAAGGGAATTATAAAAATATATGAAATATATAAAAGTTCTCATATAATGAAAACACAATTATATTCATAAATAAAAAAACTTGTCCCTAAACTCTGAATATAATAAAATTATAAATTAAAAAACAAAAAACAAAAATGGTGTCAAATTATAGTCGCCTGGAAATAAAATCCAATTTAAATGAAGTTGTGTAGAAACTTGTTCACCCTGGGTAGCTGGGATTGACTCTTGAATCGAGGGCTCTCACGACAGGTTTTAATTACAAAATCTTGAAAAGATATATATTTAAAATAAAACGACAATTCCTGTTTAACAGAACTTTTATAAAGTCTCCCACCGAGACCTTGTCAATCAAAGTGATGCTAACTAGCGTTCGCTAACAGCTTCAGAAGTGTCGTAAACACTAAAACCTTTTTAAACTCGGTCGACCACACTCACTATAGTTTGGTGTCAAGTATAGTTCGTCAAAATATTGAACCGAGCCATAAATAGTCCCACAGTTTGTGAGTTTGGACGAGTAAACGATCAAAAATGCGCAAAAGAAAAACAGGAAAAAAGACGTTTTAATGTTCAAAAAACTGATTTGAACTTTTGTCGTCAGCAAACAAAGGGAAATTTAATGTTTTTAAACAAACACAAATGTTCGGTTTGTCTCTTTGTTGTAACTTTTCAATTGAACACAACTGTTTTTAAAACTGTTTTTAGAAGCACCGAAGATGAATAATCTGGTCTTTGTTTCTGTCAGATTCTAGATTAAGTGTAAATAAAGCGACTGTAACACGTTGTGGTCCGCGAGGTCGTCGTGGTCGCACTTTATTCTTCGACGATCCTCAGCACGAGCGACGACACGGCAGTCGATGTGTTTCGTGATGTGAACGACGAGAAGAGAAGTGGACGCGTTGAAAGTCTTCTGACGACTCTGGCACTTGTCACTGGGTGGAACACTGCATTCTCTGTGCTCACAAAGACCTCGAGTTCCATTCCAGGAAATACACGAAAGCACCTCTTTAAAAAATATGAACTCACATAAGCATTTATTTTCTCTAAGACTTCACGACATAAAAACATTTCAACGGTGAGAAACAGTTTGATTTTACACTTTTAAGATCTTAACCAATCAATTATTCTAACCCTAATCCTGCCTGTCGCCCTGTGTAGCTGGGATAAAATCCAGCCTTGATGGTTATGAAGAAAAAGAAAAGATTTTATGTTTAATTTTTATCCCCAACTGTGACTTGGAAACACAATCAAATGGATGGATGGATGGATGGATAGGGAGGGAGGGAGGGAGGGAGGGAGGGAGGGAGGGAGGGATGGATGGATGGATGGATGGATGGATGGATGGATGACACAATCCAAATCTAAAGATGAAGAAAATATATCAAAGAAAAATAGCAAAGAAAAGGAAACAAAGATTAACATAGAATAGAATCATCGTTTCACTTCTGCCCCCAAACTCAGAATTAAACTCCCTAGAGTCCCTGAGACTATTAGTGTTGCATCATGGGAAGGAGCATTCGTAGAACCCTTACTTACTCACCTACTTTCTTTTGTAACTAACACTGACCAGGTGTGGACCCTCATGTAGTCGCTCTGGTCTCCTGAACCATATCCTCATGTCGAAGGTCGAGCTGAAAGGGATCGTTTTGAGTGTAAAAATATTTTGAGGATCCATGACTTGAAGCTTTATTTGATCAAAAACATGGAAACGATTCTCATTAATTCACTAAATACAGGGTAGAAAAGGACTCGGCTGACAAAAATAGTTGTTTCGTTCTTGAGAATCCATCAGAGCAGACTTCCCTTTTCCATTGTATTCACTCTCACATCGTTCTCTGTCGCCTTGTTTTAGTGAAAGAAGTTTAGTTTCTAGTGATCAATTGAAATAATGTTAGGACTTATAACGTTGATGAGGAAATAATCTGTGTTTTACTTTTCAATCTTTGATGATTTAAAATCAATGACAGTAAAATTCTGGCTTTAGTTTGAATTTTTAAAATAAAACATTTTAGATAAAAAAGCAACAACTTCTCCATGTTTTCACTCTAAACTGTGATAGTTTTGATTTTTTTCTTTGACTCAAGAGTCACATATAACCTGTAAACATCTTCTGTCATTGACTCTCTAATGACTGGTTCTTTGAAGGATTCTGCCAAAAGAATTGTTTTTTTAAATTAGACTGAAGCATGAAGTGAAGTGTGAAACATTTGTTCGTCTTAACCTTCGCAGCGAAGTGTAGCATGAAGTCACGTGACTACAAATGACTGACAGCGTCCTGCACTTACCTCTGACCACTGTTAGCTGTTAGCGTTAGCATCTGTTGTGTTTTGGATATTAACTCTTAAAGTTCTGTTCATCTTTTCTAAGATCAATTCATGGAAATTACTCTTGAAACATGATCAACTTATTGTCCTTTGAGCTACAGTCTCGAGTCAGCTAGTGAACACGAACCTCAACACGAAGATTTTAGGGCTTAATTTCGGCGTCTAGATGTAGCATCGCCAGAACTTCTGCTCTCTTGGTCCATAACAAATTAATGTTCATGAAGTAACTTCAGGTTTGAAGGTTTCTGGTCTCGATATACTACAGTTTAGCGTCTGTTTTATGAGGCAGAAACCTCCCGAGAATCAGACTCCGGGTCGTCAACGCAAAGACAGCATAAGATTTAGTTTTTTGATGTTATTTATTCCACCTTTGAAACCAACTATGATGACTATTGTTGACGTTGTCACCTCAAAACTGATGATGGAGAAAAGCACAATGCTAGTAGCGCTAGCCTAATCCTACACATATGCTATATGAAAATATACATGTCTGTAGCAGCTAACTAAGATTTTTATTTTGTTCTGATTTAAAAATTATTAATTAGTTTATTAAACTTTGTGTTCTTTACGTGTTTATTATTTTGAGGCTTTTTTTATTCAATTTGAATGAAAATATGATAAACTAGCAACACTTTTAAGTGAAATAATCGTCTTTTTCTTCTTCGATTTTCTGCTTGTTTGTGTCTTTGTTTATCACATCAATGCTGTTGTCAACGATGATGGAAGTTCTACTGACGTCCTGTCTTTGTGTTTGCAGTTTTACATGAGGTATACAAGAGTGATGAACTCGGACCAGGAAAGGCCGTTCATATGCAACGCTCCCGACTGTTCCCAGGTGAGTGCAAAGGTGTGTTAGTGAGGAGGCGTCTGAGGCGTGGATTACTGCCCGATGGGTCGAGACCAAACAAAAGACAGTGAGACTGTAAATAATGCTACACGTGTGGAATGTGTCTTTGAAGTGATCAAAGGCCATCTTTTAAAATAGACGTTTCTGTTCGTAGCGATTTCCCACCGAGGACCATCTGATGATACATCGACACAAGCATGAGATGACCCTCAAGTTCCCCTCGATAAAGGGCGACAACGTGTTATCAGGTGAGCCACTTCCTCTCAGACTTGGCACGGGATCACGAACAGGTGTGTCGCTCACGCTCAGACGTGCTCGTCCATCGTCCCCGGGTTGTTTACGGCGCTGTCAATCAAACCTGACACGCGGCCTGACGCTCTCTATTACCAACCTCTTGTGCATATTTGAACTTAAAAAAAAAGAAAGTGCACATTTGTTTTTGCTCATGTTTTACTTTGAAAGTTTTTTTTAATTTACAGTTAATTTTCTTTTATTTATCATATGACATGATATACCTTTATCCTTCCACCATAACTACATACACAACTATTGTATTAACACATACTGTACACACATTAAAATAATTAATAAAAAAACAATAAAAACAAAAACTACAATAAAACAAAACATAATTATGATAATAAAAGAAAAAAACGATAAAAATAAATCCTACAATTAAAACGATAATAAAACCATACATTAAAAATAATAAAATAAACAAATACACTATTAAATAAAATCATGATAAATCCATTAACAACAGTAAACATTACAAGATATCTATCTATCTATCTATCTATCTATCTATCTATTCACCAAGTATCATAAACAATTTTGTGTTGGTCTCATGTCGTCTTATTGGTTGATCGATGTCCCTGCATGACTTTGTTAAAATTAAGATTTAACATTCATTGTTCCCTTTGTAAAGCTTCTCTTGTCTTTTCTTAACTAGAATAAGCTTTAAGTTCCGTTTTGTTCATTTAAAAATCATGTTGTTTTGCAATGTATCAAACACAAAAACTGTATTTTGTTCTCTTATATTTGTTCATGAATAATAATAGAACATTTTTTTCGCTTTTTGAAAAGACAACTATAAAAAAAACCTTATTATTACTAAATAAAAACAAAGTTTGATGTGGTCACTGAGAATATTTCTACCTAATAATTCACAACATCCGTTGAATAACGTCGATGACAAGTCCAAATAAAAGAGAATGTTGGTTTAAATTCCGGTCACACACAGATATGAACTGCTTGACTTGAACCTCAGAGTTTGAGTCTTCTCTATTATTTACGCCCGGTGGACGGTGGGATCGTATTTTCTCGTCGTTCTTATCGCTTGTTTTTTCTGAGTTACAGCTCGGTTTCTCCTGCTATTTCAACGCGACAATAAATTACATTTTCGTAAAAATTCCAGTCAACAGACGGTCGTAAACGACGATCAAACTGTATTTCTCGTACACGGCGGTCGATCCCGGGGTCGAGCCGCATAACATAAACATACCGCGGTGTTTGCTTTTAGCTTTTGAAACAACCCTGATCCCAAAAATCACCTTCAACTGTCGGTAACCTGATCCACGTGTGCGCCCCCCTCAAAGTCAAGTCGAATACCAGGGCTCGCCGGGACCAACGAGACCCCCGCACTGTAGGTGGGATCTGTGCTGTATCAGCTGCAGAGGAGGTCCGAGGAGACGTCTCCCTCGGCATCACACGTTCAAACTCGTGTCAACAAGTCAAGAGTCGGAGCTTCAGTGTTATTGTTTTCATTCACAGCCCGACAAGATAAATTCAATAATTCACACTGTTGTTATCATTTTATAAAGCTCAACCGACTCAAAAGTCACACAAATCAACCTAAAAAAAAAATACATATATATATCTTTAATAATTATTATTATTATTATTTTTTCATATTCAGCACAACAACAATGCAGCGTTATTAGCATAGCAAGGTAGCAGCAGGTGTAAGAATAGCTAACAACAAACTGGACAGCAGCTCCTTCAAAATAGCTTTAAGGTAAACTATGCTTGAGTTACCTTTAGAGATGTGTACTGGTGAACATTTTACTTTTAAACTCTGATATGAGGTTAACTAGACTGCAAAAGAACAATTAAAAAATGTCCAGTAACCATTAGCTTAGCCGTTTAGCATTAGCCTTCCTGTTAGCCTTTTATAAGCAACAAACTGGACAGCAGCTCCTTCAAAATAGCTTTAAGGTAAACTATGCTTGAGTTACCTTTAGAGATGTGTACAGTTGAACAATTTACTTTTAAACTCTAAAATGAGGTTAACTAGACTGCAAAAATAACAATTAAAAAAATGTCCAGTAACCGTTAGCTTAGCCGTTTAGCATTAACATTCCTGTTAGCATTTTATAAGCAACAAACTGGACAGTAGCTCCCGAAAGTGTAGCTTGAATTAAACATTTGTAGATGGAAGCTCGTCAAATATTTAATTATAAACCATGATATATTCTCAAATCAACTGCAACATAAAGAAAATGTTAAAATAGCCATTAGCTTAGCTTAGCCGTTTAGCATCTATCTTCCTGTGAGCTATCATTAGCAACAAGTGGACACTAGCTTCTCAACGTGTTTACTTAACTTTACTTAACTTTACTAACAAAGTCCAATATCACAGATATTACAGTGACTTGTTGAAATAGTTTACATAAATATATTAATTCATCTTTGCTTTACATTCCACTTGTTTTTGTTGTTTTATTCCTTCACCAACATGAACGTTTTTTAAACACCAGACCAGCTCAGCCCTGTGTTATCGACCGTGTTTGGTTTAGATTTGAAATTCAAATCTCTGCAAATAATACTTAAAATTGACTCTTTTAAAATGGCTCCAACATTATGATTTTGTGTGAAGACACATATTTGCTTTCGCTTGTTCCACAATCTCTGACTCACTTGTGAAACGTGTTGAAAACAAAACACCTCAATAAAATCATCAGTCGATTGTTGTTTTGTAGATGAAACTTTCTTTAACCAACTTTTAAAAACGACAAGGCTGAGATGTTTGAATTATTTATAATTATAAGATTAAGAACCTGTTCATACCTGAATAGAAGTTTATATAATATAGTTTAATACATGGTTTAAAAATATTTGTATTGACCTTTTAGCATTTACATTATTTTCTCTCAACTAAATGGGATGTGCTGTGAGAATATTTATCTTCTAATGAAATACATTAAAAAAACAAAACAAAGTGAATCATGAACTAAACTAAATGCCCCACAAAAAAACTAGTAGAATAGCAAGAGGTGAAAAAACAATTCATTAAAAAGTATATATTTATATTGTGAGCATTTCCCCTTAAAATCAAAATATATAAATCAACAAACTGAATCATTGTTGATCACAATTGTTGAAACTAAATAAATTAATAATTAATTAACTAATTAAAAAGTTTAAATTAATAAACAAAATGCAGTTTTTACCAAATCATCAAAACATTTTTCTTTGTAACTAAAACACAATAAATCTTATATTAGAGATTTATTATGATTAGGTAAAAGTATTTTCTTAAAACAAATATGATAATTAAGAAACACAGAATCCGATTCTTAATGTGCTAAATGATATTTTTAATGATAAAACAATCAATATGTTTTTATTTTAGCTGTGGAATCATTGAGAAATACACTTTAGTCAGACATGTTCTAGTGTAATATATAAATAGGTATTTTAAAGTTAATGTACTTAATGTTACACAACATTAATTTGTGTTTTCTTTTTCGTTTCCCAGACCAGACGCCGACACCGACGCGCTTCCTGAAGAACTGTGAGGAGGTGGGATTGTTCAGTGAGCTGGACTGTTCCATCGAGCAGGAGTTTTGTAAAGCTCAGGAGGACGAGGACAGCAAACAGGTACGGTGGGAATGGAAGCCCGGGGGCTGAACACAGGGTTGAATCTAAAGCCAGCGTCACCCACAGGCTGAGGTCACGAGCTTATGAGCCGCTATCAGCTGGACAGTCAGTCATGAACGTGTCTCACACTCTCTCAGCTCATAGACCTCAACACGTCCCTGAGTCGTCAGTGTTTTATCACCTCACCCTCTCAGGCTGATCTCTAGACTCTTGTTGTCGGCTTTGACTGACGGGGAAAAAGCAGCTGGAGATTTGTCTGCTGCCACAGGTGAGGGCAGGAGAGATCAAGTTCTCCACCTGTAACTTCAAACAGCTCTGCTCGAAGCGGAGTCGAGTTTCCTCCCAGACATCAAGAGTGACCTCCCGAGACAGTCCAGCGAGGCCGACGATGCCAGACGCTCACACGTCAAAGCTTGGACTCCTCACAAAAGATGTGATCATTAATGCATCGTGGATGCTTCCGTGGCCAGACTGCTTATCTAGTGTCTGCGGAGCCGTGTGTGCGTCCTGTAAGCTCCTCGTCTGGGTGGTTCGGGTCTGGAGCGTGTCTGTGCTCGGGTCAGCGACATCCATCCTCCCCTGTGAGCGTAGTTTATGCTGAGCTGCTTCGCTGAGTCAGCAGGAGGCGAGTCGGAGCAGAGCCGAGGGAGACAAAGAGCCCAAGACTTTGTAATTACACTCTCGTGTTTGCTGCAGCGCGAGCTCCAGTTATCCAGAGAAATATTGTTTTCAATGAGGTTATTTCAAGTTCAATGAAGAATTAAATGGATGCAAAACAACCATTTTTTAAATAATATTTATTATCCTGTTATTTGTTCTGTAATATTTCTTTCAAATATTTGTTAATCTTTCATTAAGAAATATTAGAGGTGAAATATATTAAAGCGAATACAATTTCTGTCCTTAATTAAAGTACAATAGTATTTAATAAGTAGAAAATATGGTATTTACCATACAAGGAGTTAACAAATGCCTTGATCAAACATAGCATATAATTAAGTTAATAAAATTAAAAAACTTCCCAGTTTTAAGTTGCTGTACTTCCTGTTAGCTACATCGCCAGTGATGTCTACTTTAGTGTTAAAGTAGTAAAATGCTGACAATCTTACACAGGGAACTTGAAAATATCAAAGGAAAAGACCAAATGATGTCATTAGAGACACATGGAAGTAGATTTATAAGTATTTTGAGTATTTTTGTATTCTGTGTTTCATGAAATTTAGGTTTTTCTTTTTTCCCCTCTGTTTCTAAAATAAATGCATGTTAATTACACATTAACAAAGAACGTCACCAAAATGTAATAACCCATTTATTGTCTCAATATTTACATTTTCCTTAAGTTTCATCTAAATATCTTGAGAATGCTAGAAGTTATTTAGTAAACAGGTAGGCAGGCAACGACAGGGGAGGTAACTGTTATCCTTGAAAAGTTTGTAATACGGTATTCAATTAAGTTTTTGTCTCTATACATGTCATTTATTTTAATATATAATTATGTTGTTTTAGGTTTTTTTAACTATAAATTGTGTGTATGTATTTTTTATTCTATTTTTTTTCAAGCGTGACAACAATAGTAATGACCCATATTCCTGATTCTTATTTGTTTTTTGTTATTTTCTTAACTCTTCACACATACTATCAAAGTGAGGAGAACAAAGCTAGAAACATGTGTCACTCTCAAACAATCGTTGTGACACCTTAAACTTGATCCTGTTTTTCACATTGTCCTGAAAAAAGTGCATATTTACAAAGCGTAAATATTTGTGCTTTGTTTCTGCGGCACGTGCGTCATCACGTATAATGTATAATGTGTATAAGAAAAACAAACATCTGTCCTGAAAAGTGAACAACAAAGTAGTTCTGTGTAGTTTCCTCACAAGCAAACTGAGGTGACAGAGTCAAGGTGGAGCCTCGGGCAGAACCGTTTTTTTGTCTTGTAGCAAAAGAATGTGTTCCTCTTGAAAGGTTTCTAACTGTTGTCCTTCTCGCTGCAGAACATCTCCCTTCACGGCCAGTCGGGCCAACACCAGCAGTCCCACACCCGGCTGGGCAACCATGACACCAGCATAGTGATCCAGCAGGCCCTGCCCTCCCCTCAGTCCAGCTCCGTCATCACCCAGGCTCCCTCCACCAACAGGCAGATAGGGTGAGTCCCAGCTCTGGCCGTGGACCACGAGCTCCTCACCGTCCGCGACAGTAGTCTCCTGTTACGTTCCGAGAAGTTTTGGCTGCAGATCCTGCGTCTCGCTGTGCAGTCGTATTGTCCCACAGCGGAGCTACATACCGAGGAACGTCCCGCGGGACACGATGAGGTCATTGTTGAAGCTGCAGCCGTCAACGCTTTTACAGCGGTTTAGCATTTCATGCTCTAAAGTTGTTCTTCTTGGCAGTATGGGAATGGAAGCTACAACTCCTGTTTCCCAGACCCCATTGTAGCATCGCGCCACAGGTGTTTCAAAACAAACCGAACAAGCTGCGCGGTCTCACCGGCTGCTGCTGAACAGATACTTTTCATGGGTTTCATCTTCTTAATATGGCTTTTAAATCATGGTTCAATTGTTACTGTCAGGTTTTTTTAAACTGATTTTTACAACATCTCTGTATTCATGAGATAATACACACCGATGTGATTTAATTAAAATAATATTCAAAACACACACACAAGGCCAAAATAACAAACAACACATTGCTTGATTCACATTCTCAATGGTTAATCTGGAAAGTTGTAGTATCTTGAGATTATACTTTTAAAACAAGTTATTATTTATAGGGTAACTAATGCCTCTTAATTGTGTCATGGACAAGGAACCACATCCTTTCATCAGCAATATACCGAATATATGTTCAGTAATCTATTGATGAACAGTTTTTTGTATTTGTTGATTTGGTTTTTGATGCTTCAGGAAAACTTTAAGTTTGATACGATAATAGATTTCAATGGTCCTGCAGTCAGTTTTTGTCAGATGTGCCGGGACGATCCGATCCACTTCCTTTTTCTTAGTAAAATATTCTTTTAAATACTCAAATTTGTGACTGATGAGGGATTAATTCACTTACATTACATGTCATCTCCGTAAAGTTCCAAGAAAAGATTAAAATGAGAGAAGTTTAGTGGGTTTTCTAAAATGACTATTATTTTATTTTACCAGCTGTTTACGAAACCATACCTTTGACGAAATATGTCAGGTGAGAGAAAGATAACTTTTTTTCCTGAACATAATTTGAAATGTATTTTATTAAAATAAATGTACTGTAATGACGTTACTAATCATAAAGTTGGCATAATATGGGACATGAGTCCAATTTGAGGCACAAAAAGAGGAAGGTCTGGTCATGTATGAGCACGTGCATGAGGAGACCTTCGTTGCATAATGATCTCCTGAGATTCACCTCCGTGTCCGTCTTATTTAGAGTCCTATAACCTCGACAACCCCGTGTTGTGCCAGGTCTTTGTTACTGTAATCCGGGCCCCGGTGGAAAGCGAGTCGGACATCGAGACGGTGGAGCCGCGGCTCCGCGTGTTGTGGTCGTCCTGGTAGATTTACAGCTTGAGGAGCTTGTGAATATTGGATGGGAGGCACATCACTAAGCCTGACTGACACCCCGTCAGGCTCTTTGTCAAGGACAGGTGTGGAATTTCATCTGCTCCCAAGACCTGCAATCAGTGCCAGTAACAGAGACTCTGCCGGGTTGTCTTCACCTGACTTTACCTGTCATTTAGCCTCGTCGGGAACGTCGTCCTCGTCTGTAATGATGACAAACATTTCACACATTCTCGGAGAAACCTGTAGTTTTGCTGCACCGTGTCGCACGTGACGGTGACTTGACAGGCTCCGGGAATTCCCGGCAGCATTCGACGACCTCGCGGAGGTGTCGTTTGTTTGCGACACCAAGCGAACACGTCGCTCGTGTGTGTGTTCACACGACGGTATCTGGAAATGTTTCACATCAGCAGGAAGGCCGGTCAAGGAAACCCCTCCGTTGACGAATAGAGCTTCCACAGGAAACCATTAAGGCCAAGGCAAGGCTCCATATGCCGGTCTCTCCACAGGAACTTCCTACAAAACTCAACAATCTGGACTCGGTCCTGAGAGTCGTACAGATTCAATCACCAGCCCTGTGGTCACTACTCTTGTGTCCACTCCACTCGACTCTTCTCTTAATCAGACGCACATTAGCTTGTCGTGGCTTTTCCAGAGAATATATTTTCAGGATAAAACTCACTACATTCTGCTTTAATCTGAGCTCCAGCTGCTTCCTGAGATTGTTCCCCTCAGCTCTGTGCATCCAATGATTTAGAATAACAAGTCGTTTTCATTGCTCCGTGATGTTTACTAAAGAGCTTTGAGGCTTGGAATCAATTAGGATTGGCTTTCCTCATGTCCATTTACTTTAGACTTGAGCTGGGCCTGCAGCTGCGAAACCCGAGGACCTCGCTCTCCCTCGCTCTCCCTCGCTCTCCCTCGCTCTTCCTCCTCATATCACAGTCTCGGAACCCGGTCCGCTGGGATCCTCTCTGACACAGACCAGCGTTTAAACTCAGGCACAGGAGAGACCTGGACGTCACGGCAATCATTATCACACAAAAGGAAAAAAGAAGCGGTGCCCGATACCAACTCTCTCGCCCTTTCAATCACAACCACATGCTTTGAGTCGTGTCAGACGTAACCGTGTCGGACGTTTCTCGCCAACCGTTGAGATCCACCATTGCAGCTCCACCTTTCTTTGAAAGATGGGTGGAGGCGCCAGGTCAAGATATCTTCTTTTTTTTTAATCTGGCCTCCGACAAACTTTCTCTCCAGTCGTTTCCATGACACAAACAATCCACTAAACAACAGATGGCTCATGATAAAAGCTTGTTAGAAAGTTTGGCCGAGTGAAGAACAGGTGCTTTTATTCAAAGACAATTTGTACCAGCAATTACTGTGAGAGAAAGAAACTCGGAGGGTAAATCATATCAGACCTCAAAGTTGTCACTGAGGAGGGAGAACAAATATCTGAACCCATGAGAAAAGATTGTCTCAAGAAGAGACTGTAATAACCAAACAAAGCTGCAGGTTGAAATGCGAGCTAGCTTGTTTAGATAATGTTTTTAAAATATCTAAGTAGTTCGTCAAGTTACAGTGCAAGACAAACTGAAGATGAAAGTCATGTACTTGTGGTTAGTAATTGTGCTGATGTAGGAAATGCAACTACAGACGTTTGTTCTTCTGTGACTCATTTGTGAGTTACTTAAAGTTTCTGTGCGGTCGGGTTTTTCTCATCATCCTGATACTTACAGCAGCTGTGTTACTCCACAATAGTGTGTCATCATCTCATAGATTCTGTCTTTGCTCTCCTGAACTCTAGATTCTGTATTTTATTATTGTTTGTGTTGGAGTGGATTTATCGAAGCACAGAGGGACGTCCGTCTTCAGAGCAGGAACTCGACTGAAGAATAATACGAGCGAGATCCAACTTTTGTATCGCAGGTGAAGAGAGCGAATAACACGAGTTGCAACTCATACCTTTTCAAGATACTATATCGATATTCATCAGCGCTGTATAGATTAAATATTAAAAATCAAAAATACAAAAATAAATTATTGCCTTTCAAATCATATCTAATTCTTTAGTTCTTTTGCAGTTTTCAGTTCAATAAAATACGTTTCAAATAAAATGATTAATAAAAGCAATTAAACATCCGGAGGTTAGCAGCAGTCATTACTTCCTCCGCCACTACGGGAAGAGTGAAATAAATGTGATGACTGAGGACGAGAGGATACAGTAAGTCCAGCAGCTTTAAAGCTGATGTTTGGACATATTTTGGTTTGAAAACAAATGAAAGCAGTTACGACTTCATCAAGAGTCATGTGGTCTGTAAATACTACAACACCAGAGTCAAGTACTGGACAATACTACACATATATACTTGTTACTACACTATCACAACACCAGAGTCAAGTACTGGACAATACTACACATATATACTTGTTACTACACTATCACAACACCAGAGTCAAGTACTGGACAATACTACACATATATACTTGTTACTACACATATATCCTTGTTACTACACTATCACAACACAAGGGTCAAGTACTCGACAATACTACACATATATCCTTGTTAGTTCAGTATCACAACACCAGAGTCAAGTACTCGAGAATAATAACAATAAATCCTAGTTCCTACAGTATCAATATATACATTAAAATATATCGTATCAACAGATTCCTGACAATACACACTTAAACACAAATACAAAAGTCTCTCTTGTTTTAATTGAACAAACAAACCTATTAATTACAACAACACAATTGGACAACGCTGTATAAATACACAACAGCACAAGGACTATAGATAACATACAAAACAAAAATAAAATTAAAAACTTTAAAAGTAAATAAGTAAGTGCAGACAAAAATAAACTAATAAAACCCACAACGTAAACTTCAATTATTAATTAAATAACCACATATTTTTTCTTCACAAATTTTGCAAATTGCATTAGTTAGAAAGTCCATTTATTTGTTCATTTTAGTGAAACCTTTTAGTTCTACGGTCTTGAACACATCACAGCAATCCCGACGTCTTTCACGTGTGACAAGAAATTGAACAGACATCATGTTTCTTACAGTCCATCTCATCCATACATTTATTGTTGATTCATTTTTAATAACTAAACATTCATGCTTTTAAGATTGTGTATGAATCAGGGCGACTGGAGTGACGTCGCCCACCAATAGATCGATATACACCGAAAACAACTTGACCAAAAAAGAAAGGTATAGAGAGTAATTGATGGCAAACAAAAGTGGAATAAAAGAGGGAATGCAGGATGTACATCTGACCTGAATTAAGATGAGCTCATTGTGTACTGCGTTGGGTTTAATAGTGCGTTAGTCGAGGAACGCCCAGACTCTGTTCCCCCTCATTCCAGCGGGGCTGTGTCATCCCGGCCCCGGGGCCACCACACATGCAGCCTCCTGCAAAAGCAACTCTCAGTGACGTCTCTCTCCGCGGAGCATTGGGATCGTTGGGAAGTGTGGAAGAGGGGGATCACAGGCCGACGGAGGAGAGGAAGAAAGGGATCAGAGGTGGACGGGGGAGAGGAAGTTGGGGGTAGAAAAGGAAGTCTTCTCGGAGAGAGAGGGAACGCATGAGGAGGTGCACAAGTAAGGCCAGGTCCAGAGACTTGTCTGCACAAAGAGAGGAAAAGACGGATCATGTCGGGATCGCTCTGTGGCATCGTAAGAATGAAGGATCGAGATTATGCAAGAAACGACGGAAAGTCAATGGAAGCCAGGAGGAGGGGTGTGAGGTTCAGGCTTTTTGTCGTGACGTGCACAGTCCTGGGGCGACCACGGCCCGCTTCATGAAAAGTACAAGATGAAGTTATAAAATGTGTGTTTGTGGTAACTTTGCGTTGTCTCCGGGTCCAGTTGAACATAAATCTGATATAAAAGCTCTTTTCTTACCAACATTTTTATTACTTTGAATTATGTCGAGGGACAATAAATCCTCACAAAAAAACAACGGACAGAACAAAGATGCTATAGACATATTAAGAAAGTAAAAATTAAATATAGATAATATAAATTAAACTTCTACATGATCTTTGACCCCATGAGGGCCACAAAAATACCTACTCATTTAGTCCAGGTCTGATTTAGACAATCAGTTGTATTTGCTAACACACTGTGAGGCCAAACCTTTTTTTTTCTTCGGTTAATCTTCATTATTTTTATTCATTTATCTATTTTGTCGTATTTTAAATTCCACCAAGATCTCGTTTCTTTGCAAAATGGATAAACGATGTTTTCCTCAGACACCATGACAACCACAACACCTTCTTTTTTTTGGGGTCCAAATCCGTCAGCATCGATCGTATTGTAGTGTTTGTGTGGTTTGTGTTCTATGCTAGCGGCGTAACTAAGCGGTTACATTTATAAACCCAAAGAGAAGATGTCATGGTTTGGCCTCGTCATCGCCGATATTAAGTGACGTGTCTCCTCGTCCTAAGTTGCGTTCTGAATGTTTACACTACGACTAGAGAATGCGTTGAGGTCACTCCACCCGAACATTCTGCCTTTAGAGTCTTCGGGAAACACGACAACATAAAGGGTGTCGCTGTCGAGGTCGAGATCGAGTCGCGTTTTCCACTTCACTGATAGTATTAAGCATTATCTGGCGGGAGAGTTGGAGGATCTGCCAGAATCGTTGCACAAGCGCCGTCAAGTGCCAGTCGAGGTCGTAACAACATGACACAGTTATTGAGGATTTTCCGTGCCACTGGAGACAGGAATGCAGCCACGGATTCTCTCTCAGCCCAGATGAATGATGACGGGACTTTTTTTTTGTCAACTTTGATATTTCTGACTAAAAGTTGCTGGTGGCTCACGGCGGCGAGGACACCCCACCACGATCCCCCGGACCATCGCAGTGCAGCTCGACTCGCTCTCTAATAAAAGTCAGCCTGTGTCGTAACCCATTAGAGGTGATTTATTTGATCAGATTCGTATTATTTCCTCAGTCCAAACCCCATGGCACTCTCCTCCCACCAGTGATTAAAGGCCGTAAATCAGAGGCAGGTCCTGTGTAGTGTTTACTCTGAGAGCCAGGCAGCTGCAAGCTGTTTGAGGCCCTTGTTTCTCCCTCTGTTTACCTCCGTTCCCATGGCGACTGCCCCACCATCTCTCCGTCGTCTGGAACTTGGCCCAGAGCTGTTTTGGTTACGTTTGAAAGTTTTTAGCTGCTGCGTCTCCAAAAAAGCTCACAGTGACTTCACCCGGCGAGGAGCGAGCGGCAGCCAGAGCCAAGATGGGGAAAAGAGAAGGAAAAATAAGAGGAGGAGATGAAGGAGGGAGGGACCCTGATCTGGGGGAAGGCAGGCGATGGGTGGGGGGAGGGCGAGAAGCCAAGAGCATTACATCATTGCTGGAGTGGACACAGTGAGAGGGAAGGATGTGAGTCAGTGGACTCACTGCTGCAGCTCTCGCTCGCTCTCTTGAATGGAGTCCAACCTCCTCGTGTTGAAGAATCGTTCTTGAGTCACTGTGGAGAGTGAAGAGCTCAGTGTTTGAAGTAGAGGTGTGTGTATCCTCAAGAATGTGTTGATACATATCACGATACAGGGTCAACGATACAATATATCGTGATACTGTCTCTTGACTCTGGTGTTGTGATAGTGTAGTAACAAGTATATACGTGTAGTATTGTCCAGTACTTGACTCTGGTGTTGTGATAGTGTAGTAACAAGTATATACGTGTAGTTTTGTCCAGTACTTGACTCTGGTGTTGTGATAGTGTAGTAACAAGTATATATGTGTAGTATTGTCCAGTACTTGACTCTGGTGTTGTGATAGTGTAGTAACAAGTATATATGTGTAGTATTGTCCAGTACTTGACTCTGGTGTTGTGGTAGTGTAGTAACAAGTATATATGTGTAGTATTGTCCAGTACTTGACTCTGGTGTTGTGATACTGTAGTAACAAGTATATATGTGTAGTATTGTCCAGTACTTGACTCTGGTGATGTGATAGTGTAGTAACAAGTATATATGTGTAGTATTGTCCAGTACTTGACTCTGGTGTTGTGATAGTGTAGTAACAAGTATATATGTGTAGTATTGTCCAGTACTTGACTCTGGTGTTGTGATAGTGTAGTAACAAGTATATATGTGTAGCATTGTCCAGTACTTGACTCTGGTGTTGTGATAGTGTAGTAACAAGTATATATGTGTAGCATTGTCCAGTACTTGACTCTGGTGTTGTGATAGTGTAGTAACAAGTATATATGTGTAGTATTGTCCAGTACTTGACTCTGGTGTTGTGATAGTGTAGGAACAAGTATATATGTGTAGTATTGTCCAGTACTTGACTCTGGTGTTGTGATAGTGTAGTAACAAGTATATATGTGTAGTATTGTCCAGTACTTGACTCTGGTGTTGTGATAGTGTAGTAACAAGTATATATGTGTAAAAATATGTCCAAAAATCAGCTTTAAAAGCTGCTGGACTCACTGTATCCTCTAGTCCTCAGTAATTGCCACAATCTTGCGGGATTCATTGTTCCTTACATTGCGGAGAAATTGACAAACTCTGTAATATCTGTATGTTCATTTTTAATAAAATAAAAACAAATAATTGTATTTTTAACACAGTTTATTGAAATATAAAATAATAGACAGTACTGTTAAATACGGTATCGTGAAAACAAAAATTGTGGATATTGAGTCGATATTTATATACACCTCTAATAGCAAGTGTGTCCAACAGTGCTTGATGTAAGATGAAGGTGAAGAAGACTTTAGTGTCAGAGGTCGATTCAACAACAGATCCTCAATTTCACCAGGATTTCAGCGGATCCTCAAAAACTCTTAGATTGAACTACATTCAAGAATCTAAAAATAAGGACTTAATGTGCATTAAAAAACTTTTAAAAGGGAAGTACTGGATGAATTTTACTTTGTTTCAAATCTCAAAATATTTGTTAACTTTTATTATATTTAAAAAAAATTCTCATTGCATTTTGACAAAAGTGAAACTAACAAAACAAAACAGTGAAGTTCACTCGGAGCAGGTGCACGGATGTCAATTCAATAAGAATTCACTCAAACACACATTTTCGTTCAAGACTGAAGGTAGTCATTGTTTATAAGAGAAGCTTTCAAACAATCAGCACGACGGGAGACGAGGAACGTTTATTCAGACGACAAAGTAAATCATTTTTTGTTAAAATAAAATAAGAATAAGAATCTAAATAAGTTGGTCTTGGAATTTAATTTAATGCTATTTCCAAAAGTTTTGAATTGAACTTGAGCTGAAGGAACCAGACTTCTGCCCGCGTTCTCTCGCTTCCTTCTTTGCATCGTGGTTATTATTTCTTGAAGGTGCGAAAGAGAAACGTTTTTTCTAAACGTTCTGAAACTCTTCAAAGAGCAGGTCTACGTATGCGATCGGTTTCCTACGAAGGTTTCGGGTCACGCTGCGGAAGCGCTCGAGGCTGGAGCCGCCGCTCCTTCATCACGGAGACCAGCTGAGGTGTTTCCTGCATCGCGTCAGGATCTCGGTGAGGCGTTCCAGGCATGCCCAGCTGGGACTTGACCCGCGGGACGAGCGTGAGAGATCACGCCGCCTCGCTGGCCTCGGAATGCTACGGCGTTCCCCCCCGGGAGACCTGGGAAGACGGAACTCTGGGCCTCTCTGGCTGGAGCTCAAACTGTTGAAGACGATGGTTGAACGTATTGATTCCTAATCGTGTATTGATCACTGGTGGAGTAACAAATAAAAATAAAAATAACAAGGACAGTGAGATGAACCGGGTCGAGGCGCTGTGGTGGGCAGGGAGGCGGAGCGGGGTGGCAGCGGTCCAGGGGCGGGGATTATGGCGAGGAGCACTCAGTAACGTGAGAGTGGCGGGTCAGGGCTGCAGAGTGTCTACCTGCCCCCCCCCCCCCCGAGGGTCCCGGGCCGGGCTATTATCAATCCCCTCAGTGGAGCCACGGCCTGTCATCGTTCCGCTCGCACAAACACACGGACCCTCACGGGTCGGCCGTGAAGTCGGTGGACATGAAACATGACTGGTGTCGATCGGACTGTTTATATACACAGTACCTGCAGGCCTGGGAACCTGTCGAGCTGATGAACACTTGAAGAAATATAACAACAATTATTACATGTATCTTTATCCTGGTCCTTTAAAAACATCCCAGTGACCTTGAGGACTATGATTTTTCTTCTTAGAAATGAATTCTTTAGATGAACATTTGTAAACCATATACTCAGGATCTTCTAGATCAGTTCTTCACAACCTCATCGCACAACAAATGGGTTTGAAATATTAGACTCAAACCCAGGATAAGGACTTAAGGTTTGGTCGACTTTATGTTCCGTCGGTTGATTTACTGCCAGGTTCTTCTTCTGCCTCCTTGTTTTCCCCGATCACAGAACTCAGGAGCTGCTCCAGCTGGAGAGTCACCCGGCTCGGAGTGATTTGCCGTCTTAATCACAGTAATTGGGTTGTCATTGACGAGCCGACGGCCATTTAGGATTTTCTGCTGCTGGCACAGCTTTTCCCCCCCATTCCATTAAAATCCACAGAAGTCCCAGTTGGTGTCCTCTCTGACTCAGATGTAGATGAGACGGTATATCTGGAACAAACATAACAGAAAATGTATAAAAAAAACAGATCTTTGTGGAAATGAAGGAGACAAATGTGTTTAAACTGGGGTTCTACTCCAAAACATGACCTCCTGCCCAAGTGTTTGGAGATAAAACAAGCAGAAATCTCTTTTTAACACTTTTTATTTAGTTCCCAGAGAGACATTATCTTCAATTGTGGAGGTTCATGGTTGGGGTTCAAAGTCACCAAGCTCTAGTAACTATTGTAGTATTGTGGAGTACTAGACTCTGGTGTTGTGATAGTGTAGTAACAAGTATATATGTGTAGTATTGTGGAGTACTAGACTCTGGTGTTGTGATAGTGTAGTAACAAGTATATATGTGTAGTATTGTCCAGTACTTGACTCTGGTGTTGTGATAGTGTAGTTACAAGTATATATGTGTAGTATTGTCCAGGACTTGACTCTGGTGTTGTGATAGTGTAGTAACAAGTATATATGTGTAGTATTGTCCAGTACTTGACTCTGGTGTTGTGATAGTGTAGTAACAAGTATATATGTGTAGTATTGTCCAGTACTTGACTCTGGTGTTGTGATAGTGTAGTTACAAGTATATATGTGTAGTATTGTCCAGTACTTGACTCTGGTGTTGTGATAGTGTAGTAACAAGTATATATGTGCAGTATTGTCCAGTACTTGACTCTGGTGTTGTAGTATTTACAGACCACATGACTCTTGATGAAGTCGTAACTGCTTTCATGTGTTTTCAAAACAAAATATATCCAAAAATCAAGTTTAAAAGGTTCCCTAGTCGACTGTATCCTCTCGTCCTCAGTCATTGAAGGTATCTTTGATTTCATTCTCCCTTTAGCTGCGCAGGGTGTAAACACTGCTGCCACCCAGACGCCGGAAATTTCTATCATCATAATGATGTGAATATTTTCATGTAATTGTTAATAACAAACTGTTTTCAATTTATTCTATACACACTTTATTAAAATATAAACCATTAAGTCTGATAAAAATAAAAATATGTTGTTTTTTTTTAGGCCCTGCATATCTATACGGTATCAACATTTATTTGCGATATTTTAGCAAATCAATATTTTCTTAAACCCCTACATGATTTAAACATCATGTATAACAACGAGCAGCAAGTCTCAAGCAACAGGTCATAACTTACGGTACTTTATCTCCAAAAGATCGTTTTTAAGATAGTTAAAGAAATTTATAAATGTGTGTATATATTACAGTATCTAATTATAGTGTTTTATTCCATGTTTAAGTGTTGGAAGTTCAACTTTATATCCATACAAGCCGTGTGTTATTTCGTCCCACAGCGACTCTGCGTACCTCATTGTACTTTCATGACTTTTTTTTCCCCATGTGGAAATGTTTGCATACGCAGTGTTGCTCCGATGTCATACGTGCTGTTAAATAAGTGTGATTGTGATAAATTGGGATGTCGGACAGAAACGACATGCAGTCGGGATGGTAATGACGGTGTGTGTGTGCAGAGCAATCTAAAGCGTCTGGAGCTTAAACGCACATATTTAGGTCTGGAAAAATACAGGTATTTATTCAGGTGGGGCAGCGTTGGCCCCGGTGCACTCCCCCCCCACGCGGTCATCACTCCTCGCCATTACGCTAATCCAGACTGTGTTGTGGTCGATTTAACCTGCCCAACACAAACGCGTCTTGTTTTCTCTTGTTCTCCCCGAGAGAGCCGCAGACCCCCAGGAGGCGTCGGCGTCATGATCAAAACTAGCCAGATGCAGGTGATAAAATTAGACTCTAAGCTTCAAGACCTGCTGAAAGCCTTCGGGTGGAGCAACAACCTGCAGCTGGGATCCTGTTCCTGACAGGCAGGGTTTGGTGGCGTTGGTATAAATGAAGTCACTGTGTCGGGATGGAAGGGTCCGGGGTGTTCGGAGGCCTGCAGTCCCCGGGCCTGAGCCGCTGTCAGTGGTGGAGTCCCAGCCTGGTCCTCATCAGCACGTGTGATTTATTGATGTGGCCGTGTGCGTGGACAGGTCCGCCGCTCGCCGCACACACTCCTGCGGTCGCTTAAAGCAGGTTTCCACCTCCTCGCTCCCGCCACAGACCGGCTTCTTAACCTCGTGATCTCATGACTTTTTTCAAGTTTACCTCACCGTCTTCGTCGCCTGTCATCGTTCCACAGTGACGACTTGAAACGTGTCCACCGGTGCATTCATGTGGTCACGCTTGTTGACTTTACATCCTGCTATTTGAAGTTACGATAAATATATTCATGACGTAAGAGTATTTAACTCGTGGACTCACAAGCTTCTTTCTAACATTAAATACTCACGTTTAGATGATTTTTTACTTTGATCTTTCTCTTATAATTTGACATTTCTTTAAGTGTTGAGATGCTTCTGGAATATAACAGTTATACCTACTATTTGTTGTCTTAAATCGTAGGTGTGTTAAGTTCTCTGAAAGTGACAAATTGCTTTTAATAAACAGAAACACTTTAAATCTTAACCATGTTTATCTAACAATAAACATTCATTTTGTTTCATTTCAACTTTCTTTTAAAGTCTTTATTTAACTAGTGATAAACCCTCGATAATATAAATATTATTTAAGGCAGTAAAAACAGTTGAATGAAGTTTTATATTTGACTATAATTAGCTAAGAGAACTTGGTTTTTGGTTTCTTAGAGATTTTGTAGAGATTCCCTGAAAAGGGTGATTTTTCCAAAGATAAACATTTATTTGATTTTGGTGTTGCAAAGAAAGTTTAGGGCAATAAAAATGTTGCAAATGTATCTTATCTTAAAGCAAATGTCATAGGTTGAGAAACAGCAAAGATGTTGTCCAAAGAAAACTTGGATATTTTCCTTTGAGTCTAGAATTGTAATAATTTTTAAAAACAAACAACACCACACACACAAAGGAACAGAAAAGCAATCAACGTAAATAGAAGTTTGATTTTTGCTGTTTGTTTATTTCGTTGACTTGTGCCGACATCTCTATTGTTGCTCTTATGTTATTATCTCAATTTCAGGCCTTTACGAGTTTTATGTTTATGCGACAAACATTATTTGTAGATGCCAAACATACAACCACTCGTTCTCAACACGGTTATTATTATGAACTTCTTTATTTCTCTTTGGGGAAGTCGTTTGGTGCAGTTTGTTGGATGTGACGCAGCAACTCGCCCGCATTATTTCTGAAGTCGTGAACAGTTTTCTTCTTGTGCATGTGTCCTCTCAGGCCCGTCCCTGGATCTCTGTCCTCACTCCTGCACCTACGAAACAGACAGAGACAGCCTCTGCCAGCCTCCATGCCTGGAACCCTGCCAGACCCAACAATGCCTGGCTCCTCCGCCGTGTTGATGCCTGTGAGTACACAATAGTGCACACAAATCACTCACGCGTGCAGACCATCGCACACTGTTACATATAAACAAACATCACGTTGTGATTGCAGTCTCAGGGTTTTTTTTTTCTTCCTCTGGTTTATTTCCCAGTAACTTCTGAGGATTTACGAGGACCGTTATCTCGGGTGGAACTCGCTGAACTGTCCTCGGAGTTTTGATTGTAATTAAGCCAAGTTAGATTCGGGGGGTTCACCGAACGAGTACAGTCTGTGGGGAAATCTCGTATCGGTGTATTAGTGCCTCGGCGTATGTTCTCATTGTAACACGAGACGTTCCCGTGTTTGTTGAATGAGAAAAGAAATCCCATGTTTATTAAATTATCAGCGAAGCGGTTTTGGGGGAGATTGACGGTTCAGGAAAAGGGGGGGTGCAGGTGAGGGTGATATTTTTACACAAAACACACTTAGTGCAATTAAAGCTGTGTGTCAGGTTCTGGGTTGGATTCTCAGTGGACGGGGGGGCAGATGCAGATAATCACACAAGGACAACTTAGTTGGTGCGTGCTCTGCAAATGCAGGTGACCCTTGACCTCTGGCAGCTCGAGCAGTCGGTTGGCTCCGACACCGAGACGTGAAGAATATGTTTTCACGCTCGTGTTTTCTACGAACACATCCTGCAACAGACGGGGCACAGAGTTTTTTTTCGATCTGTAAGGTCGCACCAACTCAACCACACTATTATCGAAAACATACACCCCTGTTTCACCAGCTTCCTGTGTTAAGTCCCTGCATGCTGGCTTCCTGTTTTGGGTCAGCTCCAGTTATCATCACACAAAGCTGAGCGGAGGGCAGCCTGTCATGTGAAATCAGACTCTCGTGCTCTCCCATCTCACACCCCCCCAAAAACCTGAGCCCACTGAGCAGCAGGGCATGTCAGGTTTTACATTTCATCAATTCAACTTGAACTGTATTGAAATGACCCGAGTTTGAGTTCAGCTGAAGGTACGTTTTTTATTTTTAACGGCAGTTTATTCTATACAACTTTTAATTATTTATTGTTTTTAATGTTTTCTAGTCCAGAAAAGTCACTTTGATTCGCATAAGTCGTAAAAAAAAAAAAGGAAAAATCTTTGTTTATTCAAATTCAAGTTGTAGTTAAAAGTTGAAGCCGATCGACAGATGTTTTTCCACAGTTTAAGTCTAATCAGGTTATAGAATTATAGTTTATAAATCCAGTTAAAAAAAGATGTTCAGCCTCTTTGTTTGAAGGTATTGAAGAGAGTAGGACTGTTTTAGATAAAACTAACAGATGAGTAAGTGATGCATGCGAAAACTACTGCAGAAAGATTCGCTCACACCTACGTATGTACATGAATCTGTCAAGATTGAAATGTTTTAAACAACGTGAATATCCTCTTGAGTTCACACTTTTCAAAATGTTTATCAAATATGAAACCTGAGAGTTTGGGGTCTTTTTTAAAAAAAATTCAAGCACATTTTGACACAGCGTATATGTGTAATTGTGTGTATATCTTGCTATGAAAAGAGGGATTGTTGAAAAGAAACATATTTTGCTGTACTTGTGGGGAAAATTAGATTTTAAATATAAATATTAAGATGCAAAATAGGATTTATTGTTGCTGACATCATGATATCTTTATCTATTCATTTGAAAAGTTACTGTTCACATGTATGCATCAGGATGAATGTTAGAACTACTTTAAAATGTCAGTTGTTGTTGTTTAACATATGTTTTATTCAAAGGTTACTTCTACTTGACAAAGAGAAAAAACAGCCTGTTGGTCTTCTTCCTGTTCAACACTTGTCTTATTGTCAGATGGAGCGACAGATCATGGGGGCCAACATGATGGGCATGCAGGGTCCCACTCACAACAGCCCCTGCTCCTCGGCTCACATCCCCTCCATGCACTCAGAAGCCAAACTGGTGAGTAAATGCATATTTCACACACACAAAGTCATTCTTGTTTGTTCGCAAAAACACACTTTTATTCTCAAACCCAATGTGGTGCAAGAGAACTGTAGCTTCCAGAGGACTGTTTGGATTTTCATCATCTGGTTTGTAATCCAAGCTGCCAGTGGAGTCTCCGGCAGGAATAAAAGGATCCTTTATGTGGATCAGCTGCCCACGGAACTGCCTGATGTATATCTTAATGTACAGAACATGTAGCTCCTGCTACTTGTAGGCAACAGTTTCAGAGGAAAATCAAGTGACCTCAGCGTTCACAAAAAAAAAAGGCAGCTGTGGGAAGAGACGACGAGGAAAGAAAAACTATTTTTTTGTTGTTGTTTTACAACGAGAACGACTGTTGATTAATTTGAACAAGATCGACTCGGAGCCACTCTGAGATATGAGGTGATTAATACTGAGCAACAAAAGCATCGCGGCATGTAAATTAATAGGCAAGAAAATAAAAATGAACCTGCGGAGAAATGTCATCAGGAATATCTATCATGTAATGAAAAGCACTTGCTGCTCCTCGCCGTCCGGAGAGTGATGGCGGAGTTTACTGGCGGGAGAAGGAGGGAGCGAGAGAGAGAGAGGAGTTAGAGGTCATTAGAAGAGTTATTGCTCTGATAGAGGAGCGCAGGAGCATTCCCAGGGCATTTAATTCTCCCTCTTCCTCCCGCTCTCCCAAGATTGATCGTCTTTGTAGTCTTTTGAATCTCCCCAACTGTTCCTATGGCAACATGCTGCGGTAACACAATATTAGTGTATTAGTCTTATCTCTCCTCTGGCCGTCGTCCAGACACATCCTACTCTTTTTTTTTTTTTACTCCCCCTATCTGTGTAATTGAATTGTAAATGCTCTGTTAGTCCTGCTATAAACATATGCACTCACTTAATGGCCACAGGCCCCTCGACCGGGCACCTCTCTGGCCCGTCGCTCACGTGGCACAAATGGGGATCAATTCAGATTCTGATCCCCGATGTCTGAAACCTGACTGATGGAATTCTTGGATATAGGCAGAAAGTGAGAGCGTAATCGTGTTATCGGGGTGTGATCTCCAGCGTGGCTTTCATAAGCATGGACGGGGTCTCTAATGTCTGTAATATCCGCGGACGGGACGGGTCGATAAATACGGCCATGCTATCAGATAACTGGGCCATGATCAGGCCCATGTGTCCCCTGCGACGTTCTCAGCCCGGCTCTAATCGCATTAGCCCGACCATGTTGACTTTCCGCCAATGGGAAATCTCCTCACTGTAACCCCACACCCTTGAGGCTCGGACGTTCCCTTTTCTGCCTGAACTTTACATTATCGGAGGGACAGGGAGTGAGCGAGGTTGGGGGGAATTAGAAGTCGCCAACAAGGTGAAGCAAGGCTGGTTCTTAGAGGACGTGAGACTCAAAGACCAGCTCAGAGGTGGAGTTGGTGTCTATTCAAGGATGCTACACAGAAAAGTACACTCAGGTATTTTCAGAACAAAGGTTGTACTTCATTTATTCAAAATTAAACAGTGAGTCTCATGTATTCATTTTGGCGTAACTTAATCCACCGATCTTATGTGATATATGTTGCTCATCAAATATGTCAAAATGTTTTATTACAACCTCTTTGGTAAGCTACGAAGTTGCATCCTAATACTCCAAAGTATTACTCTAGGAGCCTTTTAAGTATTACTCCGCGAGGCTGTGTTCTATTACTCTGCTATGCTTTGTAGTATTACTGCAGGAGGCTCTGTAATATGACTCCATGATGCTTCCTACTATTACTCCATGAGGCTCTGTAGTATTACTCTGTGGGGTTCTGTTGTGTTACCCCGCGAGGCTTTGTAGTATTACTTCGCAAGGCTCTGTAATATGACTCCGTGATGCTTCATTCTATTACTCCATGAGGATCTGTAGTATTACTCCGTGAAGCTCTGTAGAATTACTCTGCTGGGCTCTGTAGTATTACTCCAAGAGGCTTTGTAGAATTACTCTGCTGGGCTCTGTAGTATTACTCCAAGAGGCTTTGTAATATTTCTCTGCGAGTCTTCATAGCATTACTCCATTATGCTCCATAGTATTACTCTGTGTGGTTCTCTTGTATCACCCAGCGAGGCTTTGTAGTATTACTTCGCAAGGCTCTGTAATATGACTCCATGATGCTTCATTCTATTACTCCATGAGGATCTGTAGTATTACTCCGTGAAGCTCTGTAGAATTACTCTGCTGGGCTCTGTAGTATTACTCCAAGAGGCTTTGTAATATTTCTCTGCGAGTCTTCATAGCATTACTCCATTATGCTCCATAGTATTACTCTGTGTGGTTCTCTTGTATCACCCAGCGAGGCTCTGTAGTATTACTTCGCAAGGCTCTGTAATATGACTCCATGATGCTTCATTCTATTACTCCATGAGGATCTGTAGTATTAATCCGTGAAGCTCTGTAGTATTACTCTGTGAAGCTCTGTAGTATTACTCCAATTAGCTTTGTAGTATTTCTCTGCGAGTCTTCATAGTATTACTCCGTGAGGCTCCATAGTATTACTCCGTGAGGCTCCATAGTATAACTTTTCAAGGCTTGGTGGTATAACCCCGTGAGGGTCCTTAGTATTACTCTGTAGGCTTCACTCTAACCCTTACCCTTCCGTAGTAACAGTACTAAGCCACACTTGCACTATCAATCAAGCAGTAGATTCATGTATAAATAATACTATAAAATATAAAATATATAGTCAGATAGACGTGATCGATCTGAAGACTCAACAACAACTGATCTATTGTCTTCATGCCTTATGTTGCTTCTGTACACGACTGTAAGTGCTTGATATTTGTTGGTAACTGGAGGCCATTGAAGCAGGATTAACCCTCTCCTGCCAGAGCTTGTGGACGACCCAGAGCCCGGGCTAATGACTGCTAATTGATTTTGCGGTGGGCCAGAGCAACAGAGAGGCCTGTCTCTGGTGTAAATAGTTAATGAGCTCTAGAACTGCTGTGGCCCCTTGGGGACTCGTATCTCACTCAAGGCTTTCTGTTTGTGCTCCGCGCGACCATATCTGTGCATCAGCGTCCATCTTGGCTCGCCTCTATCTCTGACTTTGTCTTCAAGTGCCATCATTTAAGTGGCACAGGCCCGGCTGATGGCGTAATAACACACTAATGTTTCGCTCATCGTTTTTGGAAGTGTCGCTGAGATTGGCTTTATTTTATTTTATTTCTCTTGAAAAAGCGCTGGTGCCGGGTGCGGTTTCGTCCTGTTGTGGTCAGGGGGAGTAGACTGGTGTGTTGTGGGTAAGAGGTTTTTTTCTGAGGCTGGACGGTGGCCGTGCAGATGCCAAGTTCCATAGAATTCTGTCCCAACTCATGACATCACCATGTGTTCTCAGCAGAACCAGCGTCCACGTTCAACAATGTTTGCTTGGACACGCAGCCAGACGGGCACTCTGGACGGCTCTGGCTCAGAGGTTGAAAGATAAGTGGAACGCAAACACGTTTTACTTCACATGGAGAAAAACCATTAGGTTGATATGTATATTTTTGTGTCGCCTTCAACAAGTGACCTTATGTAAACTGTGTACACGGCACAAGACGCCACATTTGTGTTTGATAAAACGCTTAAACACTTTTAAAAGTATACTCTTGGAAAAGTCATTTCCTTCAAATATGTCAGCCAACTTCTGAATAAACCACGTCCATCACGGTCGACTCAAGAGTGGCAGATGTCACTCAAACATTTTTTGACTTCTAACTCTCAACCTACTTTAGATCTTTAACTTCTGAGTTCGGCCAATCGAGAGCAATAAGTATGAAATAAAGCATCTAACCTCGATAATCATCCCCTTCATGTCCGTAACTAGTTAATAGAAGTTAATAATAATAATTAATTGTAAGAAATATACAGATAAGTATAAGAACATATATAAATAATGAATAGACAAGTGAACTGAGTGTGTGATTCAGTTTAAAAGTGAAAGCAAAGGTGGAACTATTGTTCAGGGTTTCTAGGGAGTGTACTATTGATGTACCCACACAATATCTCGCGCTAGGGCAAGTTTTTACAATCCTTCCTCCTACTTTGTCTTCCTGGAGTTCAGAAAGTTTTTCAATTCCCTCAATGCGGCCAATGAGTTTTCACTGTCGATAAACGTCTGATTGAGCTTGTCTTTATAAAATCGAGTCTCAATGTCCTCATTTATTCTTTCACTTTACTTTTTACTTGTCAGTCACAGATCACCTCTGTCATTGATCACTGCACATTCCACCCTGGCTGCACCTTTTTCTTCACCTCCCTCGATCCCTGTTTATAAATTGGCAAATGATTCCAAATACTAAATCCCCTCGTTCAGACACAAATATTGTATTTATTACGAGCCTCTTCATTTCTTTTCTCCTCCACCTCAACATCATGGACTCGCACACATTGTCGGTCAGTTTGTCGTTCAAAGAAGACAAGATGGTCCCCAAAACAATCCTACTTCTATCTTCATTATCATTAATCAAGTAGAATTTAACATCTCCACAAATGGCTGGTTTTCTAGTTACACACAAGTGGTTGTTTTGTTTCTCTCAGGTCAGCAAAAGTATATCTACTTAATATCTCTTAACACTTGTTCTCATGACTGGCCGTATTTAGCACAACAACTTCTCTAATCAGACGTCTTCGACGAAGCATCTGTTTTCATTTATTAGCGAACATGACTTTGCTGTTTGTGTGTTGTCTTTGCGGCTGGATTTCATCCTTTTGTGTTCTCGCTGATTTCCAATTTGTGTTTTACCAACTTCCACATGTGTGTTGTTTACATTGTTACCAGGCATAATAAACGTGTCACTAAGCATGGAGCCGAGGTGAAGAGTCTTTTAATGAGGTAAACAATACTATATGTTCTTGAATCCAGGCTCTCTTGGCCGAGGCGCTGGCACGAGGCGGCTGCATGACATAACTCTTGGCATGTTCTAAATGTGCTCTTTTTACTCCAGGAGGGGAAAAAACTGTAGGTCTCTAAAAGAAACACTTCATAGTACACAGGGGGACCAATAATCTAATTCTTTGTAAAAAAGACAAATGTAGCTTTTTGTGTAATATAAACTTGACTTTTATGGTTGTTGTATATTTCAGCGCTCGGGTCGGTTTTTATGCAGGTCGAGATAGCGAGAGTTGAATTCGCCTCCCGTTGGAAACGTCGGTATAAAAACGAGTCGCAAAGAGACTCCAGATGTTTGAAAGTGGCAACAGTATGATTGATTCAGCGACTGGTCGAGAATGAAGTCATTTGTAAGCAGTTAAACCATTAGAGAGTGTGGTTTTCAGCACAGCGGCGGCGCGATCTTGTTGTGAGGAGGAGCAGCAAACACAATGAGAGTCGAGGTTTTTGTTAGCAACATCTGTGTGAATGGCAGCATTGTCGGAGTATGATGTCACTCTGGCGGGACCGTGAGCCGAGAGCGCAGCTGAACGTTCGCTCCTATGTGTTCTTAACATTGGTACTTTGAAGTCGCACACATGTGGGTCCAACTTACACAAAGACCTACAGCTCTGGCATTGTTCCTCGTCGTGGACATGAAGGGGAAGTGGTAACACATGTGGTAGTCGTGATAAGCCTCAGTCAGATGAGGACTGGTCGCGCCAGACACGTGCCAAGAAATACTATCTCGGTCTCTTCGTGCAGGAAAACTGTCTGGATGAGTTGAGTTTATCAGAGTTGGACTCGCACCAAAGATGCTTCGTCTCACTCTCCCTCGACGATGCCAAAGTGTTTGATGTGTTTGAACCCGCCTGCAGAAAATCACTGAATGGACAAATTAAGTTTTTTTTTAAACTGAAACGTGGTTGATTGCTCACCTGCCGAGAAGATGAAATGCTGAGGCTACACACGTTGTTCTGGTTTATTTCTAGAGAACGATGTGAGGTTTTCAGATTGTTGCATGAGTTTGTCCACAGACCACTTGTTGGTTTTGCGGCGCTGATGGGAGCGTGTCCGTGAAGGCCTGTTGATCATGGTTCAGGGACCCCGAATAGAGCGGGGAGCCAAGGCTGGATAAGCCACTTGCCACCTTTTGTGCGACTACCGGTCACGAGCCAGACGAGATGGTTCTCGTGACGAGAACCCCCCTCTTGTTTTCATTCTACCGACTCCAACGTGGCCCCGGCTCACACCCGTGGGTCTGAACAGTCCTGCTGGTTTTCACATCTCAAATGGACCCTTGTTCTGTGGCCCAACAACACAATGCTTTTCTAAACCAAAGCTAGAGAAACTAGATGGCTGCTCACACTGTTATTGGTGGGAGTTTTAAACAGTCTCTGTATTTCTTCAGGAGGGAAGAAGAAATTCTGGACCTTTGTCGCCTCACTAACCAATGTTTTAATGAAATGAATGAATGAAAATCTCCGTGAAGATTCTCATTCATCAAGGTCATGGTTAGAACTTTGAAAAAACGTGAAACGTCTTTCCATCTTTAAAACATTTGGATACTTTTACAAACCACTCACCACCAACATTATTTTTGATATTGTAAATTAACCAGGAGGTTTACACCAGAACCTAGCGTCAGGAGGAGCAGCGGGGAAATACAGACTACGTTCGGAGGCCCATCCATTAACTCGACAGCGTGGAGAAGCTGCCAAGACTATGAGCGCATGCTTTGGAACACGCTCCGGAGTGGGTGTGCGTCTCGCTGCGCTCATGCCGCCGGTTCCTCCGAGTACCACCGGAGCGTCTGGACCTGGCAGAACAGCCAGTCTAGGTTAGCGTCCACGACCACAGCGGGACTCCATTGGGTTTCGGCTCTGACCGGCTCTGGAGCCGGACCAAGGAGGAGAGAGAGGGGGCAACATTACAGCTCCCATCAGACAGTCTGCCTGGCCGTTCCCTGAGGAAATCAGTTTAACAGTCCCCGGCTCTTGGCAAGCAGAGGGAGAGGGGGAGTCGGGAGGAGGTGTGTGAGAGAGCGAAGGGTGGAGGGGGTTCTTACTGCCTCTCTGGGCGAGAGGGAAATCTAATAAAATTGAACTAATGGGGTTGTGGAGTTTTAGGGGACAGGGTGGATTTTGCACGCAGGCCTAGTGGGCAGCGGCAAGGATGGAGATGAGGAGAATGGAATTAGATCCGCTGAGTGTATGGCTGAGCTGCCAAAATCCCGCTTTGAACTGCACATGTCGGGCCGTGGAGTGTGAGCGAGGGGGCCGGGGCCCCGGAGAAATACTGCCAGGAAAATTACCGGGAGAGTTATGTACATTAACTGGAGGGAAAAAAAGTTGGCCCAAATATTCCAAATTAATGACATAAAATCTGCTTCTTTTTTTTTTATTCTTGCGGTTATTTCTTTACAGTCGGCTCAGCTCAGACAGCAAATTGAAATCGACAATATCTCTCTCTATAGGATGTCTTTTACGTATTTTTATGTATTAGTATTAAACCTAATATTTATGTTCATGACCTAAACTAAATAAGAAAAGCAACCCAGGAGCATGTACGTTCACTTCTAGAAGGTTGTGTTCTCGTGTCCAGAGATAACCTACACACACACTAAAATAAACAACAAAACAAGTTCCATTCAGAATATTCTTCAAAGAAAGTTTAAACTTTTTTTTTTTTTTATCCTTTTTTTACCCAGCGTATATAATATATATATATATTCTTACTTATAAAGGAGTAAAAGTGATCATTCATGTTACAATGTTTATTACCTTGTTTGATCTATGAAGAATCCTGAGAGCAACACAAATATACATCAAATATATTGTTTATTTCAGAAGTTAAATTCTGAACCCCCCGCTGTAACTTTGTGAAGTAGTGACCAAACTCAAAATTTCACATGAGTTGCCTTTCCTTTCAACAACCCTCTCAGTGACGCTGACCTGAACAGCTCTCATGGTGCTTTGCCGCCCAGCCAACCATAACTGAATAAGGCTTATTGCCATCTGGCTGTCAATCACTTTTTAAACAGTGACAAAGACGTAAAATACAAATAAAAATATCGCTATCATCGAACTATCGCAGCGACTAGGACGGTACAGAATTGTTCTACGATTGTTCAGTTAAAGTTTTTGCTCGTGACATCATCATGTTGGACCGAGAATACCAGGGCACACAGAAAAGGAACTTTCACAGTCACTAAATTGAGCAGTGTGTATAAAGGCATGATGGGAATTCACTGTTTTGTTTGTTGGCACCATGAGTAAGATGGGTGTGGTAAAGAATGCGGCTCACTGAGTTCTGTGGTTGAAGTTTATCTGATGATTAAATAAATCACCTGTTGGTAACATAGACGATGAGGTTTCTTTTGTATTCTCTGCTAAATTTATGCAAAAACTAATTGTAAAGTGAACCCTTTATTGTTATTGGTTAAAGTGCAGGATCTGATTTTATTTTTATATTAAATGCTAACGACAATTTTTGGTAATTTCCCAACTTTATTAAAAAAAATGTATGTCCCTACAAAGAGATATTTTCATTAAATAACATCTAATAAATGTGTGTAACACACACACTAGAGAACTACTTCTATTCCATCAACTATGTCTTAAACTGAACAAATGCATACAAACCTTAAAACCACTTGTTGCACATTCTTCAGAATTCATGACGTTTATCCTTCGTTATTATCTCGCTCTTGATGTCTTGTGCAGCTATTTGTATGGATTTCTCTTCTATGCGGGTCGGTGTGTAATCGATCATTCACCCCCAAACTGATGTATAGTCGGTTCTCTAGAAAATATGTTTTTTTGCACTTAAACTCCACAGACTGGCTAAATCTTCCCAATACAGCGTGAGGCGCCAGAGGGCCACAGGTCCCTCAGATAGTACACTGTTCCACTTTTAAGAGGAATAAAAGTGCTCACCCCGACCTCGCCCGGTTTGATTTACCCATCACCGGGCCAGGCGTGGTTCTGGTCTCCCTTTGTACCTGCTCCACGCTCCGGCCTCCTCCTCCCAGGGTTAATAGATATGAAGTCATCCGGGGGAGAGAAACCTGAGTGTGTTCTCGGGGATGTGCCCGGAGCACTCACGGGGACATCACTCAGAGTCCCTCGTGTCAAAGAGGAAATGGCCATTAATAAATATCATTAATGGCCGATCACCTGGTCTTCCTGAAACCACATAAATGAGCAGGACCTCAAAAAAAAAGAAGAGAGGGAGTTAAGAGATCAAGGGGCAAAGGTCTGGGGAGGAGACAGCTCGCCTCGGGGCGAAAGATGGCTGAATCAGGCCTGGCGTGGAACAATGGAAAATCAATAGGCCTGCAGCTCGGTATATCCGAGAGGTTGTCCAGGACGCCCCTGCTTTGAACATCACTCTTATTTTCAGAGTCCAGCGTTTGATCCTCACAGAAGTCGAGACGTTAATGCGACTCCCATCTGCGAGCGCTCTCGCCCACCGCGGCACACCTGCCCCGACCTAATGACTGTTTTCTGTGCCAGCCATGTTGCTCCGGGAGAAACATATATGTGTGTGTTATTAGCCCAAAGTACACGTGGTAGTTAAACTCCTGTGCTTCGGAGCTGAGTCTGAGGAAATACAACCATGTGTTCAAGAGGTATTAGGAAGCCTGATGAAGGTGTTTCAAGCTGCTCATCATCGCTCGCTAACGTCCTTCGGCTGCGTCACTGTGGTCGTGGATGCGAAGACTTAAGTTTGGGATGAACCGGGCTTAGATGAGATGAAGCTCGGCTGGAGCAGAGGCCGTCGCTCTCGCTCGCCGGTGGAAGGAGTCACGGTAAGAGAGCTCGATTGTTTTTTACTTTCAGGGAACTTGTGTCCTCGGATCTTGAGCCGAAACACATCTGTGGACCCGACCAGACGGTTCGGAACGATTAGCAACGATGACGGTCAGCGATTGGTTCAAGATCAAATCACATGTTGAAAAAAAAGAACATTTTCCAGACTGGATTTTAGCAGAGGTGGGCAAGAACGTTTTTTATTAAGCCATGCTACTGAAAGTGTCATGAGGGATTATCAAGAAGAAAAAAGAAGAATAAGAGCCTAAATATGATGGGAAAATCAATTAAGAAGGAAATGTTGTAACAAAATGTTGTCAACAAAGGAAACAACAAGTGTAATTTAAAATAGATGTTTTAAAACTGGGACAAAATTGACATTTTATTGTCTATTATCTTTATTATATTTTGATTTTATTTTAAAATGTTACCTTATAATAACAATTGACAGTAAATATGTTTGTTTTCTAAATGATAATTATTTTTTGGGCAGAAAAACAAAAAAGGACAAATCAAAATGAAGTACTATATCAAAAACTTTGTGGTATTTGATTAAAATCAGTATTAATTCGTTTAAAAAACGATCAAATAAAACGAAAGATTTCTTTGTAGTCACTTCTTATAGTTTTGTCAGTCAAAGGGCCTCATGTGTGATGGTTTTATAATCTGGATTATTGCTGCCATTATATATTCACAGAATAGAATAGATTGATATGATTTTAAAAAAAAGCAGCGAAGACAAAACCGGGAGCTTGTGACTGAAACACCCTGAACAACACCCTGTAAACCCTGCCGGCTCTTTGACCCGCTTCTCCTCTCTCGGGGGTCCTGGGACGTCGACTAATACAATTAACAGACGGACAACCATTGCTCCGACAGCTGGATCCTTCTCGGACGCTGATAAACGAGCACTCGCTGTCTCCTGTTGATTGTGTGTATGGATGGGACAGTAGAAGTCATCTCCCCTGCACACACACACACACACACACACACACACACACACACACACACACACACACACACACACACACACACACTCATGGTCTTTTATCATCTTACCACTCTCTTTATCTTCCTGTAGCCCCCCCACACTCGCCCCGTCTGTCTCCCACACACACTCAGAGGACAAGTGAGGCTACGTAGAGAAGACAAACCAGCTCGTTCTAAGAATTCAGGTGCTGTGACCGAGAGGCTGAAGAATGCCAATCATTAAAAGTCTTCCTCGTCAGTGAAGAGGTGGGTCTTTGTCGGCGAAGAAGCGAATCGAGAAAGATGTTCCGGCCGACACCGCTGAACCTGTAAGATTTGTTTATTCATTCGTGTTTTGTACGTCTTTGTCGTCCTGACCTTTGTCAGGATGAGACCCCGGTCTGGGTCTCGTACCTGCCGAAGCCACAACAGCTGGAGCGAGAATCTCAAGAGATAAATATCAATCGTTGTTCCCGAGCGTCGTCTGTTCGCTTCACAAGTGACAAACAGAAACTCAAAAACTGGCTCGACAAGGTCGGAACTTCTCTGCATCAGTTTCACGTGCGGCTCCGCTTTAACAGTCTGCTGAGGTCATTCCACAGCAGAACTCCAGGACAAAACATGCATTTATTCATTTCTCCTCCGACCTGGAGAAGAAGACGCCTGCAACTGTCCCGTCTCGCCGCTGATTTACGGCGCCGTCTCTCCGCCCTGCTGGTAAAAAAGCTTTCCACTCACTGGTGTGTGTGAGAGTCCCAGGGCTGATGTGTTCTGGTCCTGTCTTCTCATTGTGATCCAGGCCAGCTGGATGCCATTCCCGATGGGAAATGGTGAATGTGAGGGTTGTTAAAAGATATGGAACCCTGGACACGGCGAGGACTTTGAGGCAGCAGCTGGACGGAGGGGGAAGGGATGGGACGGGAAAGAAGGCACAGAAGGACCGAACCAGAAAAACTTCTCGGAATTCACACGTGTTTTCATAGACATATACTTCCGCATGTTCAAGTGTACAAATACTTGGTCTTGGGTTGAAGTTCTTGGTTGTTGGTCCATGATGGTGGACTCCTTTAGTGATGACACTGATGCGTGAACTTTACTACACACGTGGACAATGTTTCCTGTGCAGTTGAGTTGAATTGTTGTAACGTCCAGTTATGTTTCAGCAAAACTCTGTCAGAAAATCTTGTGTCTCTGGTTTGATGTGATGTTGTTTAACAAGGCCTCACGCTCCTTACTCACCAACAAAACAACTCCCATGATGCCTTCATACAAACTGCTTCATTCAGAGAAGGCCGATTGGTCGCTGCCATACTCTGTTTGAATTCTACACGTACGATGTCATGTGGTCAACGGCTGTGATTGGTTGGCTGGGCGGCAAAGCATTACGGGAGCTCTTCTGGTTACCGAGAGGGTTGTTGAGACGATGACACGTCATATGCAATGTTACGTTAAAACGGTCACAGCTTCAACATGTTTCTTGAAATGAGAACGAAACTCACTAGCAGATAGTTTGTGATGAATGCGACAATTCTGCCTCTAATCCACCATTTTGACTTTCCACTAACTTTAGACCCTGCCTTTTTAACCAGACACTTTTCAGCGACATAGTTTCAGCACCACTTGACCCGACACAGACTACTCTGTTGTGTTTCCAACGGCCTGGTCGGGGCCACATAAGGCCGTGAAACTTGGAGGCAATAAATTACTTAACAGACACAAAAACTAATGGACCTCGTGCACGGACCTAGTTTTTTAGCCAATGTACCGCATTCCTCGTAGTGATTTTTTTTAATATGGTGGGTTTGTTTCTTGTGTTGGGAGTCGTGACGATGACTCTTCACTCAACTTTTTAGAACCGGCTCGGTTCGCTTGTTACCAGAGCGGAGCAGGTACTGAAAAGGGTATCGGGTCGAGGAGAGTTGAGTGACAGGACCGTTTAACTTGAGGGACTGATTGCAGGATTGTAGTTAACATTGGCATAAAATAAAAGCACCTTTTTAGAACATTTAGTTCAATGTTCTTCAACCATCTGTTAATCCGTATCGTTTGTCACACGTCAGCTACGTGTTGCTCGTGTTCCCGCGCCAGAGTGAAGGATCCTCCCGCGGTCCGTCCTCGAAAACCTCAAAGACTGGTTTGATTTAAAAACGAGCCGACGGCTGGATTTCCTTGAGGTTCAATAAGAGAAAACATTCATCATAGTTTGAACAACTTGACACTTTCTCAGTCGTCGGACAAACGGGTAAATAAATCACGACGGTCCAGAGACATGCATTTTTCATGATGATGTCTCGTTCCGAGTCCAGCGTCTGGAGGTGCACGTCCTGGCACCTCCACGCCGGGATTAATGCGATGTTGCTCTTGCGGTCGTCTTCTGGCGAGGCCCGGAATAACAGACTCGTCGGGCTGGAGGTGGACTCGGTCAACAGAGGCGCACATTGAGCGTCTCTTCTAATCCCGAGAGACAGCGGCCGGACCCGGACTTAAGTGGACTCCGGAGCCATGTTTGTTCGGCGCGAAGGACTCGCGAGGAGAACACACGTGTGAGAAGGTTGCTGAGGATGTGAGGAGATGGAGGGACATCATGGGAAGAAGAATGACAGTCTGAAGGGGAGATAGAGGACGGACTAAGTGGCTTTGATCTGCTCCGCGGACGTGAAGATTTATGGGATCGTTCATCATCCGATCCAGTCGGTAGATGTGGCCTCGTCGTCGCCGGTGATCACGAGCCGCGATGAGACAGAACATGTGGAATTAGATCAGAAGAACATGGAGCTTTTACATTTCATGTTGAAATGTTCTTGTTTATTAGCACTACGTTATTATTACATTTGAACATTTGAATTCAATCATTTCTATTTTGAAAGGTTCATTTTGTTTTTTGTGTTTTAATTTTTTTTTAAACTCATACAGTACGATATTCTGATATCTAACAATTAGTAAATACCATTTCTTAAATCAATATATTATCATTCGTGGCCTTTTAAATTCAATATAAAAATATTGGTGTAATAGTGACACAAGGTAATGATAAAAGAGAACTGAGCTGCTTGATCCAACTTTCAGCCAATCACGCGACTAGCAGAGGATCACGTGATGACCGGCAGTTCATGATGGTGGATTCTAAAGTGTGTTGATACTATTAACATTTTTATAGTGAATTCAAAAGGCTACAAATTAAAAGATATAGAATTTAGAAAATGTATTTTCACATTTTTGGAAATTAGAATATCAAACTCTATGTGTAAAAAAACAATATTTTGAGAGTATTCCATTTTTTTAATATGTAAAAATAAAATGTATTTAACCTTTCAATAAAGGAATTGTTAATTTGCTTTATTTATGAAATAAGTAAGTAAGTAATATTTATATAGCACTTTTCTAGCCGAGGGTCACAAAGAACTTAAAGTATCAAAACAATACTCAATAAAATATAAACTTAAAAGGTCAAGATAATACTGAGACAAACACAAGAGTCTTGAGATGTTTCTTGAAGGAGTCAGTAGATCATCAAACACAGATGTTTCTTGAAGGAGTCAGTAGATCATCAAACACAGATGTTTCTTGAAGGAGTCAGTAGATCATCAAACACACATGTTTCTTGAAGGAGTCAGTAGATCATCAAACACAGATGTTTCTTGAAGGAGTCAGTAGATCATCAAACACAGATGTTTCTTGAAGGAGTCAGTAGATCATCAAACACAGATGTTTCTTGAAGGAGTCAGTAGATCATCAAACACAGATGTTTCATGAAGGAGTCAGTAGATCATCAAACACAGATGTTTCTTGAAGGAGTCAGTAGATTATCAAACACAGATGTTTCTTGAAGGAGTCAGTAGATCATCAAACACACATGTTTCTTGAAGGAGTCAGTAGATCATCAAACACAGATGTTTCTTGAAGGAGTCAGTAGATCATCAAACACACATGTTTCTTGAAGGAGTCAGTAGATCATCAAACACAGATGTTTCTTGAAGGAGTCAGTAGATCATCAAACACAGATGTTTCTTGAAGGAGTCAGTAGATCATCAAACACACATGTTTCTTGAAGGAGTCAGTAGATCATCAAACACAGATGTTTCTTGAAGGAGTCAGTAGATCATCAAACACAGAGATGTTTCTTGAAGGAGTCAGTAGATCATCAAACACAGAGATGGTTCCAAAGCTTAGGAGCAACAGTCTGGAAGGATTTCTCTCCTCTGGTCCGGAAGTTCAGGAACCATCAGTAGATTCTGATCCACAGACCTCAGAGCCCGAGCTGGGGTGTAAGTCTGGATCAGATCACTGATGGAAGGTCTGACCATGAATAGATCTGAAAGTAAGAACCAGAATTTTAAAATGATCCTGAAAGAAACTGGCAGCCAGTGAAGAGTTTGAAGGAGAAATGTGAGTTCTTCTACTAGAGCGGCTCAGAAGAAGAAAGTTTGAACATTTGAAAGGTTATATTCAATGTTTAAATCTCCTGATAAACCTCACGTGGTTGTTAAAACAACAATGTTGTTCCGCCCTCAGAGGCTGAAGGCGGCGCTCTCCCACCACCCGGGCACCATCACCAACGGCAACATGAACTCCATGGGTCACATGATGGAGATGATGTCGTCGCGGCAGGAGCAGAGCAGCCAGCACCACCACATGCACTCGCACCCGCACCAGCACATGCAGGCCTCGCCGCACGCCTACCAGCACCACGGCCACCACCACCACAGCCAGGGCGCCCACCACCACCCGCAGGCGCACAACAACCCGCACCACAACCCGCACCTGCACGCCGGTCACCCCCACCAGACCTCGCCGCACCAGCCCATGCACTCGGCCTCGCAGGTGAGACTCCGACCCGACGGTTCCGATGACACATCAGCCGGCGCCGACTCATCCAAGGTCGAGCTTCTCTCGCACTCTTGAGTTTGAGAGTTTTGCTCTGAGTGGCTTGAATATGACGAACACGCTCAGGATTCAAAGAGCGTCACCAGACAAACACATTGTACCTCATTACTGCCGTAGTAAGTAGTTTCCTGGCGAGCGTCTGGACGGAGAAGGTCACGACGAGGCCATCGAGCGCCGAATATTAAAGACGCTTCGAAGAACATCAGGGACGTCAAATGTTGAAACTATGATTTTGTTTAATAATTAAATTCAATAATGTGTACATTCAAAGGTTAAATCCTTTTTTTTTTAACCCTTGGGTTATTTCAGGAAGGACAGAAAACAAATGTGTTTGTTTTATCCCTCGTGTCGTCTCAGGGTCAAAGGTCAACAACCTCCCTGGCTTCCATAAATACATATGCAGTGGTGGAGGTCGTTCACCTTGACCCAGAGACCACACAAGGGATACCACAAGAAACACATTTGTTTTCGACCCCTCGGGTCATCTTGACCCCGCAATAACACAAGGGTCCGTTTTGTTTTCTAATTTTCCAGATTTCTTTCTAGAGTTTAATTTTCTAATCACAAATATTTAAAATTAAATTCTAACTTAAACAACATATTAATAAAAAGAATGTATAGTTTCAACTTTTAACAAATGTTAAATTAAATCAGATTTAAAATTAGATTTAAAGTTAAATCTACGAGTCATTTTTTTTTTCATTTTATTTATCTTGTTTTATTTTATTGTATTTAATTTCATTCATTTCTTTTCATAGAGTATTTCTACGAAACCACAAAATCAAATACCTTTGTTTTTACAATACTGGCATTAAACGAGTGTGAGAAACAAAACAATCTTTTCTCAATTATGATCAAATGATCTACAAAATAGAGAAAGAGACGTCAATTACTTAATAAATAACTTAAGATAAAATGACCGAAAAATCGTGCAACATATATATATATAACATACAAGAGTAAAAACTTTTTATTCGTAGTGTGAAAAAAATATGAACTTTGACCTCATCAGAGCCACATGAACAGTCAGAGATAACTTTTATTTCTGTATTTATTCTTGTATCAACAACTTTGTTTAGAAGTTTTTTCTTTCTCTGTCCTTTTTGTGAACATTTCTCTCCTCTAAATATAATTTGAGTAAATCCATTAAGAGTAGATCTTGTTTTTTAAAGCTAGTTTCTATCAGTTTATTTTAATTGAAGTATTTATAGAAAAAAATGAATGATACTGTATAAGGTTTATTTGATGTGGGTTTACTCCGGTTTCCTCCCACAGTCCAGAAACATACAGAGGTTGATTGAGAACTTGGGGGGAAATTGTCCACAGATATGAGTGTGTGTGTGAATGGTTGTCTGTCTTTGTGGCGTCCTGTCCAGGGTGTCCCCTGCCTCTCGCCCTGTGATACTGGGATAGACTCCAGTCTCGACCCCCACAAGGGATACAGCGATAGAAAATGAAAGAATGAAGGAATGAAAGTTTATTTTATGTTATTTTTTCCTGTTTCTTTTCTTACTTTAAAAAGAGTTTTTCCATCATATGTTGGATCTTTGTTGTCGTGAAGAACCTCTCGACAGATACGTAAGGAAATGTAAATGAAAATATAACTAGACAGACAGAAATCATGGCAGAACTCTAAGGTTCCAGTGAGAGTGGAGCCTGAAGGCACCACCAGAGCGTCTGAGCTCCACACATGAACGGAAAGGATCCGGAGACCACGACAGCCAAGTCTACGTCTAGATCCGCCCGTGCAGTCGTGTCTGGTTCTGTCGGTCTGGGTGGAAGTGGGCGTCGGAAAAGTGCCTCCTGACACCTCTTTAACAAGGTGGGCCGGGCCCGGTGAATCAGCCCAGTCACTCACTCGCGGCAACACAAGCAGATGTTGTTTGTTCTGACGTGGCCAGACTTGAAATAGCTGCAGGAGGTAGATGTATGGATGCTTGTGTGAGTCGGGGACAGGTGTCTGGACCTGGATCCTTCCCAGACGTCCCCCCAACACTCGCCCCGTTTGTGTGATGCTGGTCTCGCCCCCTTACAGATGTCACCTGCCACCCAGCAGATGCAGCCCTCGCAGACCCTGCAGTCGCCGCCCCCCAGCGGCGGGCGGCGCCGGCGGGTGGTGGACGAGGACCCGGACGAGCGGCGGAGGAAGTTCCTGGAAAGGAACCGAGCGGCGGCGACCCGGTGCCGGCAGAAGAGGAAAGTGTGGGTGATGTCGCTGGAGAAGAAGGCGGAGGAGCTGACGCAGACCAACATGCAGCTTCAGGTGAGGAATCTGTGACGTCGAGGCGGAATGTTTGTGTTGTTGTCACACCGTTACGCACCCTGAGGATTCCTCATGTGGCGGTCATAATGTTGCGGCTCTTTTAAATCAATAAAAACTTTATCTACAAAAATGTTAAACACAAAATTAGGGATGAAAAAAAAAAATTCTCATGATTCGGTACAAAAATAGTGGTATCTGATAATCAAGTATTTAACATTTTTGTGTTGCAATTAGACTTTCGGCCTCTAGATGGCAGCAGTCGTTACATTCTCTGCAGATAAACGAACAATGAAATCCCGTGAGATCTGAGCAGATAAACGAACAATGAAATCCCGTGAGATCTGAGCGATGACTGAGGACGAGAGGATACAGTGACTCCAGAAGCTTTTAAAGTAGATGTTTGGACATATTTTGGTTTGAAAACAAATGACAGCAGTTACAACTTCATCAAGAGTCATGTGGTCTGTAAATACTACAACACCAGAGTCAAGTACTGGACAATACTACACATATATACTTGTTACTACACTATCACAACACCAGAGTCATGTACTGGACAATAGTACACATATATACTTGTTACTACACTATTACAACACCAGAGTCAAGTACTGGACAATACTACACATATATACTTGTTACTACACTATCACAACACCAGCGTCAAGTACTCCACAATACTACACATATATACTTGTTACTACACTATCACAACACCAGCGTCAAGTACTGGACAATACTACACATATATACTTGTTACTACACTATCACAACACCAGAGTCAAGTACTGGACAATACTACACATATATACTTGTTACTACACTATCACAACACCAGCGTCAAGTACTGGACAATACTACACATATATACTTGTTACTACACTATCACAACACCAGAGTCAAGTACTGGACAATACTACACATATATACTTGTTACTACACTATCACAACACCAGAGTCAAGTACTGGACAATACTACACATATATACTTGTTACTACACTATCACAACACCAGAGTCAAGTACTGGACAATACTACACATATATACTTGTTACTACACTATCACAACACCAGCGTCAAGTACTCCACAATACTACACATATATACTTGTTATTACACTATCACAACACCAGAGTCAAGTACTGGACAATACTACACATATATACTTGTTACTACACTATCACAACACCAGCGTCAAGTACTCCACAATACTACACATATATACTTGTTACTACACTATCAAAACACCAGAGTCAAGTACTCCATAATACTACACATATATACTTGTTACTACACTTTCACAACACCAGAGTCAAGTACTGGACAATACTACACATATATACTTGTTACTACACTATCAAAACACCAGAGTCAAGTACTCCACAGTACTTCACATATATACTTGTTACTACACTATCACAACACCAGAGTCAAGTACTGGACAATACTACACATATATACTTGTTACTACACTATCAAAACACCAGAGTCAAGTACTCCACAATACTACACATATATACTTGTTACTACACTATTACAACACCAGAGTCAAGTACTGGACAATACTACACATATATACTTGTTACTACACTATCAAAAAACCAGAGTCAAGTACTCCACAATACTACACATATATACTTGTTACTACACTATTACAACACCAGAGTCAAGTACTGGACAATACTACACATATATACTTGTTACTACACTATTACAACACCAGAGTCAAGTACTGGACAATACTACACATATATACTTGTTACTACACTATCAAAACACCAGAGTCAAGTACTCCACAATACTACACATATATACTTGTTACTACACTATTACAACACCAGAGTCAAGTACTGGACAATACTACACATATATACTTGTTACTACACTATCAAAACACCAGAGTCAAGTACTGGACAATACTACACATATATACCTGTTACTACACTATCACAACACCAGAGTCAAGTACAGGACAATACTACACATATATACTTGTTACTACACTATCACAACACCAGAGTCATGTACTGGACAATAGTACACATATATACTTGTTACTACACTATCACAACACCAGAGTCAAGTACTGGACAATACTACACATATATACTTGTTACTACACTATCACAACACCAGAGTCAAGTACTGGACAATACTACACATATATACTTGCTACTACACTATCACAACACCAGCGTCAAGTACTGGACAATACTACACATATATACTTGTTACTACACTATCACAACACCAGAGTCAAGTACTGGACAATACTACACATATATACTTGTTACTACACTATCACAACACCAGCGTCAAGTACTGGACAATACTACACATATATACTTGTTACTACACTATCACAACACCAGAGTCAAGTACTGGACAATACTACACATATATACTTGTTACTACACTATCACAACACCAGAGTCAAGTACTGGACAATACTACACATATATACTTGTTACTACACTATCACAACACCAGAGTCAAGTACTGGACAATACTACACATATATACTTGTTACTACACTATCACAACACCAGCGTCAAGTACTCCACAATACTACACATATATACTTGTTATTACACTATCACAACACCAGAGTCAAGTACTGGACAATACTACACATATATACTTGTTACTACACTATCACAACACCAGCGTCAAGTACTCCACAATACTACACATATATACTTGTTACTACACTATCAAAACACCAGAGTCAAGTACTCCATAATACTACACATATATACTTGTTACTACACTTTCACAACACCAGAGTCAAGTACTGGACAATACTACACATATATACTTGTTACTACACTATCAAAACACCAGAGTCAAGTACTCCACAGTACTTCACATATATACTTGTTACTACACTATCACAACACCAGAGTCAAGTACTCCACAATACTACACATATATACTTGTTACTACACTATCACAACACCAGAGTCAAGTACTCCACAATACTACACATATATACTTGTTACTACACTATCAAAACACCAGAGTCAAGTACTCAACAATACTACACATGTATACTTGTTACTACACTATCACAACACCAGAGTCAAGTACTGGACAATACTACACATATATACTTGTTACTACACTATCGCAACACCAGAGTCAAGTACTCAACAATACTACACATATATACTTGTTACTACACTATCACAACACCAGACTCAAGTACTGGACAATACTACACATATATACTTGTTACTACACTATCACAACACCAGTCGTCCTTCATCATCATTACGATACAGTGATTCTAAAGATGATAAACAATAAGATAAGATCAGAGATGAATCGACGGCAACAATTGAACACAATCTTCCAATAACAGTAAAACATTATTTTTGATGGAATATCGTTCAAGACAGTTTGATAAACACGTTTATTGCAGGTTTGAAGCCAACATTGCTGCTAGTACCACTGACCTGAACAGCTGCCATGATGCTTGGCCGCCCAGCCAGTCGTTCACCACTGCAGATCCTTAATGGCAACAGTGTAGAAGTGATTGTGGTGAACAAAGTGTTTCCATCGAGTCACGTTGTGTGTTTGTTTCCCTCAGAACGAGGTGACGATGCTGAAGAGCGAAGTGACGCAGCTGAAGACGCTGCTGCTCACACACAAGGACTGTCCAATCACGACGCTGCAGAAGGAGTCGCAAGGTTACCTCAGTGAGTAGACACACCTGCACCTGCGAGCCCACGATAGCGGCTCTGGTCTCTCAAGGTAGACGCCCCGGAGGAGACGCCCGGCGGACCCCTGGTCCCGGCCCAGAACCCCGGGCCGGCGTCCAGCTCCCACGCTCGCCGCGACACCCCAGGACTCGGTCCGAGGCGCGCCCTGTAGGCGGGCCCCGGGAGTCGCTAGTCCGAATCCCCGCATGAGACTTGATTTCTTTTCCATCTGCGTCACGACCGTCCAGGACGCCCCGGGATCTCGCTGATTGCTGGACTGGGCCTCGGGGTGACGTCAGAGTCCCGCCCTGTGATAGGAACGCGGGCGACATTTCCAACGTCATTAGGATAAGGCGCCTCCTCGGGAGGAAACTCCGGCTCACGTCCCCGGGTCTGGATGAATGGTTCTTTCATGAAGAGCCGGGCGACTCCCAGAACCGGGCGAGCGGTTTTTTTTTTTTCGCCCGACGAGCCTTCGCCGGCGTCGAGGCGTCACCTTCAATGTGTCGATGATTCATGGCGTCTCTCGTCCCGAGACGCCGCTCTAGTGTCTGTGGTTCTGCTAATAAAGCTGTCTGTTGACATCACATGGGGTCTGTCTTCATTGGCCGCGTGAAGGTCGACCGCGTGGAGACGCCGCCGCCGCTCACGTGTCGCTCTGTGTCCGCAGGTCCGGAGAGCAGCCCGGCGGGGAGTCCGGCGCCGGCGCGCTCGCAGCAGGTCATCCAGCACAACACCATCACCACCTCCAGCTCGTCCGTAGGGGGCGGCGGCGTTCACGGTCAGGCCAGCCGCCGCACAGACATCAACCAGATCCACTAGCGGCGAGAGACGCTCGTCCCTCTGGCGCCGCCGCCATCTTTGTTACGAAGACTCTGTTTCTTTAGCTTCCAGCGAAAAAAAATGTCTTCTTGAGAAAAAATATGTTTCCTCGACAAAACGTTGATTTTAAATCGTTTAAAAAGACATTTTAGGAAACAAAGTTAGCTTTATGTTACGGTTTGTACAAAATCAGTGGAAATAAACTGCAAAATAATTGAAGTTGTTAACTTTATTGATCAAATTTGTCAGAAAAAAAAACGTTTTTTAAATTTTATTAGAAGTTTCAGTTGAAAAAGCTTTTAAATAATTAAAAATAACAATAGTTTGAGTTTAATTTGCCATTTTCTGTCATAGTTTGTTGGACAAAACCTGTAGAAACCAGTAAAATACTGGAAGAATTTGGTTTAATTTGAATTTAAACTTTATTTATCAAATTCTGCAGAAAAAAATGATTTTGAAAATGAATGAAAATTCAAGATAAACTTAGCGATTGTTTCGTTTAATTCAAAACACATTGAAATGAATAAATAAGCAAATAAATTGACAATAAAATAATCTTTTCCTACCAAAGATATATATTTTTAAATATTGTTTTTTGGTCATTTCTTCATTTAATCTTTAAAAATAATGATCAGGAACAAAAAGGATTAAAAACTTTGGTCAAGAACATATATATTTTCTCCAGAAGACAGTTTTAATCTCTTAACGTTCAACTGAACGTCGAGTGTTCGACGCTCGTGTCGCAGAGATCAAAGCAATACGCTGCAGTACCACGAGCCGCCACACGGAGCACTGTGACGCCCGGCGGCGGTCGAGGAGGCGGAACCTTCGGGACCAACTCAAGCTTTAACCGTCGCTCGGTGTGAACTAAGGAACCAAGTTCCGAACTCGTCTTACGAAAAGAGACCAAAAAGAAAAAAAAGGAGGACGGACATGAAAAATCTCACCACGTGCCTGACTTTGCATTTCCTCGTTAACAATCACGTGTTCCCGCCATCACCGGATAAGAAGCCAGACCCCCCCCCCTGACCCCCGACCTCTCCGTCGACGCCTCTGAACTGGACCCCCCTCTGTTGACCCACGTTAGCTCGCCTGCGTTTCGACGGAGGAGATAAAGGTTCCACTGACGGAGCCGACTATGCACTTTTGTTCTAAGATAGCCATACTGAAGGAGACTCTCAGTGACCCCCCTCCGGACCCCCCACCCCCCCCACACCAGCGACACTCTCAGAAGGAGCTAGCTCTGTTAGCGTTAGCTGAAGACCATGAAGAAGCTAAGAGGCCGAGCCGCGCTCGTAGCAGCTGAGCCTCCGTGTGTGAGTGAGATCTTTGAAAAGGGCTTTTTTCCTCCACTTGCCTTAACTTTTGAACCATCGACTTCATCGCTACCCTCACGTCGCCGACCGCAGCTTCAGTGAGTCGTTGTTTGTCGTCGAGTTCTTCCCTCATTCCAGTTCACCGAGAAGACTAGGAGTCCACTCGTCTCAACACACGTGGACCAGTGGAACGAGCAAGAGTGCTTCTCCGAGTCTCTCACGGATGAACGAGGTCGTGACCTCCGGCTTCAGGGAGTCAAACCTTGAACTCCAGGCCAACCATTTCTAGATGAGCTCAGAGCTCCTGTTCCCGATCGTTTAACATCCACACATCGTATCGTTATTTTCACAACGCACTGCAACAGTTGAAGTCGTCCAACATTCGCCGAAGTTGTCAAAAACGTTGACAGGAAGTCACGGTTCATCCACCAATCAGAGCAGATTTCATGAAGCGGTAAAAAAGCTCCACTAAATTGATCCAGAAACGATATTGTCCAATTTTTATTTGACTAATCAAAGTTAAGATTCTGTCTCTCTGATCCACCATTTTGACTCTCCACTCACTTTAGACCCCCATTAGACTGAGCTACTCTCTCAGCGGTGACAGAATCAGTCGAGAAACCTTTTCCAGCCACTGTTGCTGACCTTTGACCTGGAGACCATTTAGACGTTGATTCTCCTGGAGCCGGAGTCGTGTTCAGATCTTTCCGGGTCTTCTGTCCGACGTTCCACTGGAGACTTGTGTTGACGTCGACCCGGTCTTTCTTCCTCCTTCTACCTCGACCCGGATCTCACCCGGCGACGACTAACAAAGACACTTCTGGTTCAGAACCAGCTGAGTAATGTGAACACAGCCTGGAACTGGACCCGGTTCTGAAGCTCCTTCACGCCCCTGATGTCACTTTTTGTGTTGGTGAAAGTGAGAGGACGAACATGTGTGTGAGTGAGTGTGTGTGTGAGAGTGTGTGTGTGTGTGTGAGTGAGTGTGTGTGAGTGAGTGTGTGTGTGAGAGTGTGTGTTACGCTTCAATTGTATTGTTTGAATAATACTATAAATAGTGTAAATATTCTGGTTAATTTCTATAATCCTGTCGTTGAACCACCTTTCGTGTTGAAGGGAGTGTGTGTGGTACGTGTGTGTACATAGTACGTGTGTGTACATAGTACGTGTGTGTACATAGTACTTTTACAGCACTTGTTGCCTTTTCTATGTACGTCGAGGCTCATTTCAGCGCTTATGGTTTATATGTACGGAACGATCAATACATTCTTGCCTGCTCGACTGTCTCCACGTGTTTATCTTCTTCCATCATCCTACTCCTGATCCCACTCGTCACACACCCTGACAAAGTCAGCCGTCATCCTACTTGTGACACCAAAGTCTTGATGGTAACGATCGACCTCTTCACTTATCGTGCTCAGATTATTCCCATTTTCTTTCAACAGGTGCTGACCACTGCCGCTGCATTCTTGTTGAATACGTGAAAACTAAACTATGAACTGAACAGAAATATATTCGTCGAGTAACACCGCCCTCTGGTGGCGACATGCAAGAGAAGCAATTTAACATGGAACCTGAAAGTGACTACTTGTGACGTCACGGGTTCTGTTCATTAATTCCCTCCCTTTAAGGTTTAAATAAAGTTCTGATAACGAGTATTTACAAAAAGATGTCGATGCGTATCACGATACAGGGTCAACACTACGATGACTTTATTCATTTATTAAAGGAAAAAGAGTTTCCAGTTCACAGCAGACGATAGATTCAATAAAAACAAGAACAAAGTGCAAAACACAATCATGAGTCGTAACTGCTTTCAAACCAAAATATGTCCAAATATCAGCTTTAAAAGCTGCTGGACTCACTGTAGCCTCTCGTCCTCAGTCATTCTTTATTGAGGACTCAGCGACTGCTGCCATCTAGAGGCCGGACGTTTAATGCAAGCATGAACAAATGCTGTGAATATTTTAACCGAATAAAAACATTCTTTAAAAACATTTATTGAAATATTACTCGTGACACTCATTTTACTTGAAATCCCCAAAATTGAAAGTGTCTTAATAAGTAAGTAAGATTTATTTATAAAGTGCTTTTCGAGACCAGGGTCACAAAGCGCTTAAACAATCAAAACAATACTCAAAAAAGTACATACTTTAAAGATCAAGATAATACTGAGAACACAGGAGTTCCAGAAATTCAATAACCGTTGATCAGGTGAAATAAAGATCAATATTCAAGTCAATAACATAATAACCACTGATGTCGTAAGTAATCCAAGAAATAAGAGTCAAATTATAAAAAGATATTTTAATGAAACCGTCATTACATTCAGCGTCAGACTTGATCTGTCAATCATCTTCAACTGAAGCTCTGCGTGGAGAGGAACCTGTCAATCATGTCGAAGGAGCGAGCGGGTTGGTCGTAGGGCAGGATGTGCCCGCCCCCCCGGATGATGACCTGGTAGAACTCGCGCACCTGCCTGACGTACCCGGCCACCTCGGGGTCCCCGGGCTGGACCCTCCAGTGGAACCGCGGGGCCGTCCTGAACTCCTCGGCGCCGGTCCAGTTGACGGTGGGCAGGAAGCGCTCGGTCAGCGGCGCCGCCACGATGACGTCCAGCTGCCCGCTGTAGATCAGCACCTGCAGGGGTCGAGAGGTCAGGACGCCGGCGGAGGATCCTGGACCTGGAAGGTTCTCACCCGGTACCGGTCCATGAGCTCGCCCAGCCACGGCTTGATGCTCTTCATCACGTCCTGCACCAGGTGCTTCTCCACCTGCGAGCCGTCATGGAAGCTCAGGTTGCCCACGTGGATCGACGCCCTCACGGCCGCCAGGGTCACGAACTCTGAGAAGTAGCTCTGGTCCTCGGGCTCCTGAGGACACAGCGGCCTTGAGCAAGACGGGGTTCTAGACACGCGACTGGTCGCCTCACCCTGCAGGTCATGTAGTTGTAGTAGTTGGTGCAGCCCGTGGCGTTCTGGAAGAAGGACGGGTACGGATCCACGTCGCCGTTGAGCAGACGATCGAACACCTGAACGAGATCCTGAGGATCAATGAAGTTCTACTGATCGTCCACATTCAGCAGAACCACCAGTTCAAGATACACATAATATTCATGTAGAAGAAGAGAAAAACTAAGCAGATGGAAATATGGTTTGTGTTTATATATATATATATATATATATATATATATAAACACACGCATGATAATAATCAACAAACACAAGTTAAAAACAAAAGGGACAATAAAAACTAAGCAGATAGAAATATTGTTTGTTTACATTTATAAAATATAAACGCATATAATAATTAACACATAAGACAAATAAATAAAATTAGAAATAAAAACAAAAGTAAATTAATGCACAAAATAAATAACGATAAAAACATTATAGCATGCAATTCATTATCTTTGAAGTACACGAGTGTGAACTTAATTTATAAAAATAAATTATATATTTAAAATGTGTATTTTAACCTTTATTCACTCCTGCAGCCATCAAAGTGAGTTCACTGAGGGGGAGTGAGACGACGAGAGAGATGTTGGATTACATTTATAGATTAAAAAAATGAGTAACAAAGTGGTTTTATTTGAGTTAAAGTCATTTTTAAGTGCGAGTCAAAACCTTAAATATGTTCATTTAAAAATCAGGAAAGTTTCAAGTTCGGAGCAAATAAAGATCAGGTTTTTCAAATGAAACGAATCTTTTTGTTCATTCAATTCAAACATAACCAGCTTCAGATCCTGTCAATCAATCCCTCGTAAACAGCTTCAGATCCTGTCAATCAATCCCTCGTGAGCAGCTTCAGATCCTGTCAATCAATCCCTCGTGAGCAGCTTCACCTCAAACGCCTCGACCCACTTCTGCTGCTGGATCAGTTGGACGCCGAGGTCCGTCTGCTGGACCACGAACTGCTTCTGCTGCTCGTCGATCATCCCGGCCTGGAACATGAACTCGCCGTAGCCTCCGAGCATCTAAGGGTCGAGACCACGTTCAGATCCGCCTTCAGATCCGCCTTCAGATCCCAGACTAGACTCACCAGCTCCGGGTCACACAGTCCGTCTCCGATGGCCATGCCCTTGAAGTTGATCTTGACCTTGGCGGTCGGGTTCTTCTTGTGGATGTAGTAGGAGACGGCGGGGACGTACTTCCCGGCGTAGGACTGCAGGGGGAGCACACGAGTCACGACACGCCTCGGGGGTCACAGAACTCTGGACTTGCCTCTCCGGTGGCGTAGAACGGGTTCTCGCGATACTCCGGGAAGAGCTGGAAGAACTGCGTGAGCGCGCTGGAGGAGATCAAGAGTCAGTTCACGGCGCCGTGGGTCGGGCCAGGAGTTCAAGGGTCACCTGTACAGGTCTCTGCCCACGTCGTCCTGGTCCTGAGCGAAGCCTCGGTCGTCGTCCGTGAAGCTGAACCCGGTTCCGACCTGTTACAGCCAAACTTAAAACCCGACCTGGTCTCGTCGTCATAGCAACACCTACTGGATTATCGATGTAGAGGACGGAGTATCTGTCGGTCCAGGCGTAGTCGCGCTTCCCAACTGAAGTCACATGATCAGAGTCACGTGATCAGAGTCACGTGATCAGAGTCACGTGATCAGAGTCACGTGATCAGAGTCACGTGATCAGAGTCACGTGATCAGAGTCACGTGATCAGAGTCACGTGATCAGAGTCACGTGATCAGAGTCACGTGATCAGAGTCACGTGATCAGAGTCACGCCCACTACACTGACAAACAAGTCTCACCCGTCAGGTTCTTGAACACCACGTACGGTCCGTGCTCCACGAACAGGCCGAACATGGAGGTTCCACCGGGACCCCCCTGAAGCCAGAGCAGCACCGGAGCCTTGTCCTCGATCGGCTGTTGAGAGAGCGCGCCATCTAGTGGTCATTTCAGTGAACTGCACGGTGAGGAAATGTCGCTTTAAAATAAAAGCTTTTTTCAATTGAAGGAACCTTTTAATGCACTTGTGAATTCACGCGCTTTTTAGCAACACTTAGGTTTTGTAGAACTTTATAGATCCTCAGGACAATATTTAATAAAAATACTTTTGAGTGAAGATGAATAACTTCCAGAGGAAAACTTGATTTTATTCAAGTGTTTATGTGATTTACGTGAGCAGGTCAGTGACTGAAAATTAAAGTCTTTTAAACTCAATACAATATTTTAATACACAACACTTACAGAACAGTGAACATAGAAACAAACAAACATTTTAAAAAGACCTGAAAAAGGTCAAAAATAGTCAGCAGGATAAAGGGATATTAGTTTTATGGTCAAGAATAATTTTCCAACTCGTCTGATTATAAAATGTTTTGCTACGAAGATATTCATGTTCGATACTTTACACGAGAAGCAAAAATACATTCAGGTGGAACTTGAATATTCCAAAAAGGAATTTGGAAAAAATAAAATTCAGCCATAATTATTAAACTTGCGAAACATGGAACCATAAAGACTATGAAGCGCACCTGGTTTAAATCCTGTTTATACTGATCAGACAAATACCAGCATCTGTAGCGTTATGAGAACATAGAGTAACTCTGCTTGTAAATGAGGCCGAGCGTAAGGTGCGAGTGAATCAATGAGCGAGTGATAGAAAGATAGAAAGAGTCTGAGAAGCAGCTGAGTTTACAGTTGAATGTGACAGTAAAAGTACAAAGTGATTACAGTGTCGGAAAATAAAGATTATATTGTATATGAGGCGCATCATAGTCGGCCGTCATGGAGGACGAACTGGTTGAAACGTCATGTGACTTCACTTTTCTGCACTGACATGTATTGCATAAAATACAGAGCCGTCTGAATGAGAAGGATCTCCGAGTGTCTCCACAATTAAACCATGAATGGACTCATTGTGTTCATCATAAGACGAGATTAACACAAAGAAAAATAATAATAAATTGCCAAAAGATAAATTTGAACGGCAACAATGTAAACATGTTTACGTTTATGGAGATTACACCGACTAAGATATTCTTATTATTTTTATGTTCAAAGTTGCACACGACAGCAATAATGTGACTCATGTTGGACATTTTGAGGCTTTTATACTACAATACATTTCTAAATGTCAAATCATAACAGGCTGTTCTTGTGTGTTGTTGTTAAGTCTGTGTTTGGATCAGACTAGTGTGTATGACGTGTGCCTCACTTTTTATTTTTTTTAGTCACATCCGAGGATAGTGGGGGTCACCAGTCTCTGGCACCGTTGTTTTGGGGGTCGCGGGTTGAAAAGTTTGGGAACCCTTGAAGCATCATTGAACACGGTGACATTAAAATGTAGAAACTGAAAGATTTCAGTTCATAATTATATTCATCGAGCAGAAGGTGACGCATCAAAACAATCTTTTTGTCCAATTATTCTTTAGTTGTTGTTTTGTTTTTTTAATAACGGCCACAAGTGTTGCTTATTATTCAAAGGAACTTTTCAAACCCATCGATAGTTAAATCAGGAAACTTTTCTTCACACTCGTGACTTCGTCAATGTTTGGTGAATCATGAGACGAGAACATAAACGTCAGCAATGACTGAAATAAAGCAGTTCAATGTTTGAAAATGACCTTTGACACTTCAGGCTGAAACAAGTTTAACTTCTATAAATGTAATTAAATTAAGTTGAATCTGTGTCTTACATCTTCTCCTTCCCTTTGTGTCATTTCCTTTTGAGCCATGTTCTTTATTTTTATCCATGTTCTTTACAACTTTGTTTTGCACTTTGTTCTTGCTTTTAATGATGTTTGCTGTGAACTGGAAACTACGTTTCCCAAAGGATTAATAAAGTCAATCCATCCATCATCCACATCAGCTACAGTGCTTTCCAAACACTTTTCTAATCTCTTTTCATCACAAACTTGTAATGAAAACCAGAGTTTTCTACAAGAGCGTCAGTAAATAGTGATGAATGTCACCGTAAGTTTAAAAAAGAGGGAACAGATCAGATGATAACACGTACCTTGAGTGCCGGGAAGAACCAGAAGAAGAGGTTGCTGTTGAACTTCTTGTTGACGGTCAAGTACCCGGAGTAGCTTTTCACGTTGACGCCGGGCAGCTTCCCCACTAGACTCAACTTCCTGGCTGGAAACACACCATTAATTCAAACACATTTAGACAAAGAGTTCTAAGAAGAAAGAAAAAACAGGAAGTGAGACTCAAGTGGTCATTATGTAATGGCCGAGTAAGAGGATTGTGGCTTAATGTTGCATTTTCTAAGATTATTGACAGATTCATCACTTCAGGTTGAATGTAGCTTGTTTATTGTTTATGTAGCATTGTTAGCCATTAGCTTGTTTATTGTTTATGTAGCATTGTTAGCCATTAGCTTGTTTATTGTTTATGTAGCATTGTTAGCCATTAGCTTGTTTATTGTTTATGCAGCATTGTTAGCCGTTAGCTTGACCAGATGACCATCGCAAATGTCAGAAAAAAAAACTGAATATTGGACAGTTTAACGAAGAAAAATACATGTATAATAATAATATATAGCAATTTAAATATTCATACGAGTTTTGAGTTAAGCATTTTGTAGCTTGACGTCATCAAAAGTCGCCCCTTGCTCGCTGAAGTTTTTACATTCATTAGCAACTTTAGCTCGACCGTCGCGCGCAGGCCCGGGACTCAAACACACAAACTTTGACCTGCTGACCTTCATCGATGTTGCCCTTCTCCAGGTAAGGGGTGAGGAAGAGGGGTTCGCCGGGGTCAGACCCCCGCAGCTCGCTGACCCGCCGCGAGCTCGCGCAGAAGAAGGAGGAACATTTCCGGGAGAGAGAAACGTCTAAAGTTCCCGCCAAGAGCAGCAGCAGCGACACACACCTGAGGGCGACACACACCTGTGAGGTCACATGGGTTCATGTTGAGAAGACCATCTGCAGAGACCCTCACCTCGCGTCCATTTCCGCCTCTCGCTCGCCTGATGCGAGTCTGTCTGCTATATAGTCAACACAGAGTCACGTGATCGCGGGTCACATGACCTGGACCACGTGGTTCTCTTTAGTTAAAAATGTTTTGAAACCAATAAGCGTTTTTTAAATCGATTTTTATTGATTTGTTTTCTGTTGTTTTTTTTACTCACCACGAAGCTTTCAGAAAAAATCGATGAAGGATGAGATCAATAAATATCCGATGATAACAAAGGTCAACGAGAAGTGAACATATGACGTAAAGAAGTTAAATAACGTTTTGTGTTTCGTTCGATTTTTTTTCAACATTAACAACAACTTTTTTAGTTCATTATTTCTGCAGAGATAATTTTTTAGAGACCGATTTTTTTTTTTTACCAACGTTAACAGTCGAATAATAATAATTTTATTTATCAGTAATTATACATTTATTTTTTAGAATATGTCATTTATCTTTTTAATTTATTTGGATAGTATAGTAAAAAAAAAAACAATAGAATGGTTAGACATACTTTCTGAGGCCAAAGATCATGTAAAAATGTTTATATTTATTCATTAATAGTTTGTGAATATAACTATAGGGTTTTCGTTTTAGGACTAGAAGTATTTATTTGCCCTCAATAAGATTTAAATTAGGAAAAATAAGTGCTTTTTATATGAAAATTTAACAGGAAAAGTTACTTAAGAATGGTAATTTCAGCTTATTATTACTAGATTTTATACTTTTTGTTCCTTTATTTCCAGCTCTATGGCCCCTCACAACAACCTCTGTTTTAATGTGGCCCCTGAGGAAATTAATGACTCATCACTGCGTTGATATCACTCACTACAGTCCCAGTATTTACTATTTATAAATAATAATAATAATAATAATATTAATGCTGTCACAGGAACTTTAAACTGTGAGTAATAGAATGTCCACTAGATGACGCTGTTTCACGTCGCAAACATTCTCTTCCTCTGAACGAAAATGAAAACTGACGGATTCATGTCACAAATTCAGAAAAATAAGTAGGATTATCATCGAATACTCGATTTTAAAAATCCTCAGAACGAACCAAAGAAAAATAAAATCAATTTCCAATCAAAGTGGGTCACTGGAGGGGGATAAACCTGGCAACCCAAACTTTCACTTTAAGAAGGCGCGTCTGCTCCGCAGTGTTTGTTAGGCTCGTGGAGTCACGCATGGAGTCGCTGTCTGCGTGGATCTGAGGCGGTCCAGGATGTGAGGAGGCTCCGTGGATCATCACATCGATCTCCATCCCCGCGGGGTGTGTGTGTGTGTGTGTGTGTGAGAGATCCGGGCGGCTCAGCAGCTCCAGCTCAGCCCAGGAAAGACACGAGAATTGGGGGCAGAAATGGAGGCTTCACCGCCGGAGAGAAGCTCCAGGATCTCGACGAAGACACCGGAGTAAAGCCCGAGTCCAGCCCCGGTCTGATGGGATGGCAGCATCCAGCAGCTCCAGCCTCTCTGGTTCATCCCTGTCATCTGGTAGGAGGACGCCTCGTACACCTACAGCACTGACACTGAGACACTTCTTGAATGAAACTTTGATCATCTTCAGTGGAAACACAATCATTGTGTGTGTTTGTCATGTGGTCTGGATGTTGTTTGGGCAGCAGAACATTCTGGCTCCATTTTCCAAAACCCTCCATGAATCAATGTGAAGAAAATAATATGAAGTGCTGCAGTCTGAAGTCCAGACTCTTGAATGCACCACAGAAATGTTGCTTCTGCAGACCAGAGGTTTTTAAACACTCTCTGGTTCCTCTTCAGTGTGTTTGTAGCAACAGCTTATATCAGTGGATCAGATGTCAACACGTCTTCTTAACTTTTTATTTTCAGACAAATTAATCATTTCGACCTGATTATTCTCCTGGACTGTGAGGCGAAGAAGAGAGTGCAGGGAGGGTGGAAGAGGTGAAGACGACTGTAGCAAGAGAGAGAGACAGAGAGAGAGAGAGAGAGAGAAGATTTGTAGGAAAGTAAAGAGATGTTGATGTGAATAAACACAAACGTAGAGACGGACAGATGGAAGTGAAGAGATTTGAATCTCTTTCTCTTACTAGGAAGAGACAAAGTCCAGCATTTTTGGTGTTAAACACATACGTGGAACTATTTAACGTTTCTGGGTTTGAACTTTCCTTTCGTTCTCGTAAACATTTTGACAGATTCATAGTATTTTCTTCAGTTCCTTTGTTGAATCCAACAGTTGAAGAAGAAGAAGGAGCAACTATTGTTTATTAAGCTCATCAAGGCTGATCATGATGAACAGGAAATTGAAAAAAAAAAAGGCAAAAACTTGTCTTTTTGGGCCAGAATCTCAATTTAGAATAAACATTCACTGCTTGGCTCTGACACGCCACCTTGTGGTGAGTTCAATAACGTAGAAGTTCCTATTCAAAAGCTACGGACACATAAAGTTCAGAGAAACATTTACAGAATAAAACTCAAATTAAATAAAAAACAAGGTGGAATATCATTAATGTTGAAATAAATAAGTAATAAATACAATTGTTATGACTTTGACCCACTATGTTGTAACTGATGGTTATCATGTAGAGGTGAGTACTGACAAGAGTGTGTTGATACGTCTCACGATACAACAATACAGTATATAATGATATATTGTGATAGTGTAGTAACAAGTATATATGTGTAGTATTGTCCAGTACTTGACTCTGGTGTTGTGATAGTGTAGTAACAAGTATATATGTGTAGTATTGTCCAGTACTTGACTCTGGTGTTGTGATAGTGTAGTAACAAGTATATATGTGTAGTATTGTCCAGTACTTGACTCTGGTGTTGTGATAGTGTAGTAACAAGTATATATGTGTAGTATTGTCCAGTACTTGACTCTGGTATTGTGATAGTGTAGTAACAAGTATATATGTGTAGTATTGTCCAGTACTTGACTCTGGTGTTGTGATAGTGTAGTAACAAGTATATATGTGTAGTATTGTCCAGTACTTGACTCTGGTGTTGTGATAGTGTAGTAACAAGTATATATGTGTAGTATTGTCCAGTACTTGACTCTGGTATTGTGATAGTGTAGTAACAAGTATATATGTGTAGTATTGTCCAGTACTTGACTCTGGTGTTGTGATAGTGTAGTTACAAGTATATATGTGTAGTATTGTCCAGTACTTGATTCTGGTGTTGTGATAGTGTAGTTACAAGTATATATGTGTAGTATTGTCCAGTACTTGACTCTGGTGTTGTGATAGTGTAGTAACAAGTACATATGTATAGTATTGTCCAGTACTTGACTCTGGTGTTGTCATAGTGTAGTAACATGTATATATGTGTAGTATTGTCCAGTACTTGACTCTGGTGTTGTGAAAGTGTAGTAAAAAGTATGTATGTGTAGTATTGTCCAGTACTTGACTCTGGTGTTGTGATAGTGTAGTAACAAGTATATATGTGTAGTATTGCCGAGTACTTGACTCTGGTGTTGTGATAGTGTAGTAACAAGTATATATGTGTAGTATTATCCAGTACTTGACTCTGGTGTTGTAGTATTTACAGACCACATGACTCTTGACAAAGTCGTAACTGCTTTCATTCGTTTTCAAACCAAAATGTGTCCAAAAATCAGCTCTAAAAGCTGCTGTATCCTCTCGTCCTCAGTCATCTTCGGGATCTTGCGTGATTCCAACGTCTCTTTCTGCAAATGACGTAAAGACTGCTGCCATCTACAGGCCAGAAGTCTTATTGCAACACAAAGATGAACAACCAATGTAAATATTTTCATGTAATTCTTTAAAAACAAATACTTCTTAGAAATGTAAAACATAAAATATCAATAATTATAAAAAATATACTTGAAAATACATATAGAATCCATACAGTTGTTGAATCGTGAAGAAATATCGCGATGTTAATATTAACACCGACCTCGGCGGTCAGTATGAGAATCTGCTCGAAGTGAGAACCTCTCGCTGACGCTCGGTTCAGCAGGAAGAATCCAACAGTGTTTGCTGAAGGGCAGCAGAGGCTCTCAGGGCTGTCATTACTCAGATATAATCACCAGAGGTTCCTCAAGGCTGTGATTATTCTCTGGCAGACGCTGCTTCAATAATGTGAGGAAACCATTCCTGGCGCGACTGAAGCTTGAGAAGATGCTGTTGAACTGCAAACTGTTGTGACCGTGATCACGTCGTCGTCGCCGCCGACCTCCCGACCTCCTGACCTCCCGACCTCCTGACCTACGTCTGTTCTGATGTCAACGTTTATTCTTCAAGACTTCGACGATGTTCCGTCCTCCGGTTCTTGGCCGCGGAACCGGTGGAACGTTGGCGTCGAGCTACGAGCGTGTGTGAGGAAAATCAAGTCTTCAAACCGCTGAGGTTGCTGGTTCGACACCGTGTTCCAGGTCAATGTTGTGGGTCGGAGGTCGATGCAGTTTCCACTGGAGCTCGTCTTTATTTATGTCTTTATTAAACACAACATGAATCTTGTGTGATGAAGACTCACATATGTGTGTCACGAGGTTCTGTCCTGGCCCAGTTTGATCCACAGATGGTGTCACTGGTGCGTCCAACTGTGTGTGTCGGATGTGTGTGTGTGTGTGTGTGTGTGTGTGTGTGTGTGTGTGTGTGTGTGTGTGTGTGTCGCTGTTGGTCTTTTGGACGCAGAAATATTGTGAACATGGATGAAAACCTTCAATAAAACACAACATTCGTCGCTATAAGAACGAAATCTTTCGATGAAAGTTTCAGGAACAAACGATGAAACGTTGTTAGTTTTCTAAATAACCATCTGGATCCACAAAAAAATGCGAAGCGTCTGTTCTTACGCGCTTTTACTGTGTGTGTGGTTCATGCAAGTTCAAACAATCCAATGGGTCTCGTTTCGATCGAGGATATTTCAAATGCTAAAAAAAAGGTTGTTAAGTTATATTGATAAAAATACATGTAGGGCGATATATGAGCTGCTTGGCAGAGGTCTGCAGGAGACTTTCTAGATTAGATGGACTTCATTAATCTCTCTTGAGACTAGGTTTTCAGTTCACAGCAGACGATAGAAGGTACTGAAGTTTCATAAAAGCAAGAACAAGAACAAAGTGCAAATAAAAAGTGCAAAGGGATAACAAAGGGCCAATAAAAAGTGCAAAGAGATAACAAAGTGCAAATATAAAGTGCAAAGAGATAACAAAGTGCAAATATAAAGTGCAAAGAGATAACAAAGTGCAAATATAAAGTGCAAAGGGATAACAAAGGGCCAATATAAAGTGCAAAGAGATGACAAAGTGCAAATATAAAGTGCAAAGAGATAACAAAGTGCAAATAAAAAGTGCAAAGAGATAACAAAGTGCAAATATAAAGTGCAAAGAGATTACAAAGTGCAAATAAAAAGTGCAAAGAGAAAACAAAGTGCAAAGAGATAACAAAGTGCAAATATAAAAGGATAAAAACACAAGGATCATAAAAGGATACAAAGATGATCATTGACCAGCATCATCTCTTCTCTCTGCTCCTCCCCCCAGACTCTACCGAGATCAAAGATCTATTCAGGTCAGTGGTTAGTAATGGTTCAGGTGTTCGTTCACCTGTATGACAACCTGATCTGATCATTTCAAAACCATGTCTCAAGGTCGGTGACCTGGAGGAGTTTATCGTATTCATGAACGAGCCTCAGGGCCTTGTAGAGACTCTGGACATGGTTGTGCTGGAGATTTAGTCCTAAAGTCATGTGATTGTGTCGCCGTGACAACACAGAAAAGTGACAGATAGATTTGGATTAGATTAGATTAGATCAACTTTATTGATCCTCTGGAGGTCTCCTTTGGGAAATAGTTTTTCCAGCTCACAGCACCACGGACGATAGATACGAGAACAAGAACAAAGTGCAAAAATAAAGTGCAAGATGACACAATCTTAGTCTAAAGATAAAGAATAAGAACAAAGTGCAAAAATAAAGTGCAAGATGACACAATCTAAGTCTAAAGATAAAGAACAAGAACAAAGAGCAAAAAGAAAGTGCAAGATGACACAATCTTAGTCTAAAGATAAAGAACAAGAACAAAGTGCAAAAAGAAAGTGCAAGATGACACAATCTTAGTCTAAAGATAAAGAACAAGAACAAAGTGCAAAAAGAAAGTGCAAGATGACACAATCTTAGTCTAAAGATAAAGAACAAGATCAAAGAAAAATATCAAAGAAAATGATACAAAGATTAACATAGAATCTTCACTTTTGACCCCAAACTCAGAATGAAACAATATAACAACAAGAGGACTGAATAAGTCCCTGAGTCTAATAGTGTTGCATAGTGTTGTTGACTTGTTGCTGTGCATTATGGGATTTCTCGTGTTGGAACTACATATATTTCTTAGTAAAGCATTATTTTGTAGTGCATTCAGTGTCAAAAATGTTATTTTAAATGTCGACTTTGATTATTTTTAAAGCTTCATGGTGATGTGGTCACACTGCCTCCTACTGTCGTGGAGGACATACTGCAGGAACCAGAGCTTCAGAAAATTATTGACAGTGTTGAGGTGATGATTAAAAAATGCATGAAAATTAAAATGAAAAGTGAAGAGTATTATGTCAAAGTGTCCACATACAAAATGAAGTTATAAATAATTAAAATTAAAAACAAATACAATTACGTAAAATGAGTTGTGGATTTTCCCAGGTGTGGTTTACACAGGATGAGTTTTGTGTCGCCTCGATGAGGAAGTTGTCGTTTACTGGAGTCCTTGAACGCATCAGTCTGAGCAGAGTGAACGTCAAGCTAACTAACCAGCTAACTAGCACGTTGACTTGTCACTCCTTAATAAAAGTTTGAGATTGTAAGAAACTGATGCACTATTATACTCAAACCCATGCAGGAGCCAAGGTCCCGACGCACAATAGAAGTTAATTTTGAACAGAATGTTGCTTTCAGTTTTACAAATGTTTGGCAAATACAAAATAGCACCAGCTAGCATCAACTACACAGAGCTAGCTCGTGTTTGTCGTCATATTTCTGGATAAAACATCACACAGAAATATTTTTTATCTTTGTTTTATTTGTCTTTTTTGTAGCTAATTATTTATGTTTTCCAGAGAAATATATTGGTTTATTTTGGGGTATTTCCATCTGTTTCTCATGCTAATTAATGCAAAAAAAGTGAATGAATCTGCTGTTTAATCGTTGAGATTTCAAAGTATCTCGATAATCTGAAAAAATATTCAAATGAGCACGAAAAATTAGCACAAAAAACAGATTTACAAACACACGTTTATTTGTAAAAACAAAACACAAGTTACAAATACAACATTTACATTCTCCTCACAATCTACTGATGGTTCCTGAACACGGTTCAGGACCAGAGGAGAGAAATCCTTCCAGACTGTTGCTCCTAAGCTTTCATGAAGTCTGTAGAAGTTGAGTTTCAGTGAAAGGAAACATCAAAGGAACATCAATTCGTCAAAGAGTTTTATCAAGTGAAACACAGACATGAAGGAACGTCACATGGATTTTCTCATTCATCCTCCGGTGTCTTTGTCACTCGTTCATAATGATATTGTTCCGCTGGAGAGTGATGGAGAGAAGAGAGGAGAGGAGGAGGAGGAGGAGGAGGAGGAGGAGGAGAAGAACGCCTGCAGACACCATTACAAATCCACCCTCAGACAAACCCCACAACTGCTTGTGGATTCCGTTTGATCGTCGTGTCTCGCTGGCGTCTCAGCCTTGATGTTCTGTTGATCCACGACGTGCAGTCGGGTCTGAATATCTGGGTCCGCAGTCGGGTCTGAAGATCTGGGTCCGCAGTCGGGTCTGAATATCTGGGTCCGCAGTCGGTTCTGAATATCTGGGTCTGCAGTCGGGTCTGAATATCTGGGTCCGCAGTCGGGTCTGAATATCTGGGTCCGCAGTCGGGTCTGAATATCTGGGTCCGCAGTCAGGTCTGAATATCTGGGTCCGCAGTCAGGTCTGAATATCTGGGTCCGCAGTCGGGCCTGAATATCTGGGTCCGCAGTCGGGTCTGAAGATCTGGGTCTGCAGTCGGGTCTGAATATCTGGGTCCGCAGTCGGGTCTGAATATCTGGGTCCACAGTCGGGTCTGAATATCTGGGTCCACAGTCGGGTCTGAATATCTGGGTCCGCAGTCGGGTCTGAAGATCTGGGTCTGCAGTCGGGTCTGAATATCTGGGTCCGCAGTCGGGTCTGAATATCTGGGTCTGCAGTCGGGTCTGAATATCTGGGTCCGCAGTCGGGTCTGAATATCTGGGTCTGCAGTCGGGTCTGAATATCTGGGTCCACAGTCGGGTCTGAATATCTGGGTCCGCAGTCGGGTCTGAAGATCTGGGTCTGCAGTCGGGTCTGAATATCTGGGTCCGCAGTCGGGTCTGAATATCTGGGTCTGCAGTCGGGTCTGAATATCTGGGTCCGCAGTCGGGTCTGAAGATCTGGGTCTGCAGTCGGGTCTGAATATCTGGGTCCACAGTCGGGTCTGAATATCTGGGTCTGCAGTCGGGTCTGAATATCTGGGTCTGCAGTTGGTTCTGAATATCTGGGTCCACAGTCGGGTCTCAATATCTGGGTCCGCAGTTGGTTCTGAATATCTGGGTCCACAGTCGGGTCTGAATATCTGGGTCCGGACCAGAATTTTGAGTCGTCGTCGCATAAATCTGTCAGGTTTGTGCTTCAGCTGCAGACGATTCATCCCGACGACAGTTTGGCCTCAAGTCAGCAGTCGAGACGTTTGTCGGATCAAAGCATCAGAGCGATTTATTATATATATATATATATATATATATATATATATATTTAACCCTTAATATTTAATGTTCAGTCTCTACATCAGCCGCTGTTTGGTTTGATGTCTAGAGATGTTAGAAATTATTTATACTGCGATATATAGCATTTATTTTCTTTCTTCACGAAACTGTGTCTTTTATATTTTCATTTTTGGCTTTTTTTTTAAACTGTAGTTGATTTATGGTAAAATAAAAAATAATTTGTTAAATTTAAATCATTTTTATTTTTAATTAAGATGTTAATATTTAAAGCGTTTGTTCATTTTTGTGTTGCAATTAAACTTCCGGCCTCTAGGCGGCAGCGGTCGTTACGTCCTCCACAGCTAAAGGACGAATGATTACTGAGGACGAGAGGATACAGTGAGTCCAGTAGCTCTTAAAGCTGATGTTTGGACATATTTTGGTTTGAAAACAAATGAAAGCAGTTACGACTTTGTCAAGAGTCATGTGGTCTGTAAATACTAGTCAAGTACTCCACAATACTACACATGTATACTTGTTACTACACTATCACAACACCAGAGTCAAGTACTCGACAATACTACAAACATATCTTTGTTACTACACTATCACAACACCAGAGTCAAGTACTCCACAATACTTCACATATATACTTGTTACTACACTATCACAACACCAGAGTCAAGTACTGGACAATACTACACATATATACTTGTTACTACACTATCACAACTACAGAGTCAAGTACTGGACAATACTACACATATATACTTGTTACTACACTATCACAACACCGGACTCAAGTACTGGACAATACTACACATATATACTTGTTACTACACTATCACAACACCAGAGTCAAGTACTGGACAATACTACACATATATACTTGTTACTACACTATCACAACACCAGAGTCAAGTACTGGACAATACTACACATATATACTTGTTACTACACTATCACAACACCGGAGTCAAGTACTGGACAATACTACACATATATACTTGTTACTACAGTATCACAACACCAGAGTCAAGTACTGGACAATACTACACATATATACTTGTTACTACACTATCACAACACCGGAGTCAAGTACTGGACAATACTACACATATATACTTGTTACTACAGTATCACAACACCAGAGTCAAGTACTGGACAATACTACACATATATACTTGTTACTACACTATCACAATATGTCACTATATATCGTATATTTGTATTTGTAATAACACTTGCCGATGACTCAATAAAAAAACATCTCATGAATCAATGAATCATCAGGAGCCAAAGAACAAGAGCTCGTTTTTAACTTGTATTTTATTTAAACTTGATCGAAATAACGTTTTTAAACTTCTTCAAATAAAGAGTAATTAAACGATTCTACTCGTGTGTGACCCTGTTTCAAATGCCTCGTGTGGAGATTCTTCATGTCCTGGTGCATGATGGTCTCGCACCAGGACAAGTGCTCACTGGCTCAGGTGAGTCTCGGCGCCTCAGGTGAGCTTCTGGACTCGATCCAACCCTGACTCAGAGTTTTTCACGCGCATTTTCTGGTCCGTGTTGAATCATGTGAGGAATGAGACTCGAACTCTGAAGTGAAGTTAGAGACAAGTTTCTGTACTTTAGCAGGAAAACTTATATCAGATATTTTAACAATTAAAATCATCTTATAATGAAAATGAATGGTTATTTAGGTTAGGTATAACTTTATTGATCCCTCAGGAGGTCTCCTTTAGAAAATTGATTTTTTTTCTCCAATTAGACACAGCAATACAGCAATTATTCATAAAAAATGTAATTAATATAAGGACAAGAACAAAAAGAAATAAAGAGAAAGAACAAGATGATACAATCTAAGTCTAAAAGATAAAGAACATAGATTTTCAAGGTCAATAGACTCACATGACTAAAGAGATTGGTTAAAAAAAAAAAAGATTTAAAGCTTAATGTGTGAATTTTCCTTCAGAAATATGAAACTAGAAGATTAGCCTCATGTTTGTTTATTAGCTGATGCTAGCTAGATAACACTGTAGCTGATGCTAACTTGCTAACACTGTATCTGATGCTAGCTAGCTAACACTGTTCCTGATGCTAGCTAGAAAACATTGTAGCTGATGCTAGCTTGCTAACACTGTAGCTGATGCTAGCTAGCTAACACTGTTGCTGATGCTAGGTAGCTAACACTGATGCTGATGCTAGCTTGCTAACACTGTAGCTGATGCTAGCTAGATACCACTGTAGCTGATGCTAGCTAGCTAACACTGTAGCTGATGCTAGCTTGCTAACACTGTAGCTGATGCTAGCTTGCTAACACTAGCAATGGTGCAGGGACGACAAACACTGTTCACTTCAACAAACACAACCTGGTTCAGTAACTTTCCGTCTTGTCCAAATATATCTTTTTGATTTAATAAAATAAAATATTAGTTAACAAACGAGTTTGAAAGTTAAATGAATAAAATGAAAGCTGTGGCTAGATAGCACTAGCTAAACACAGAGTTAGCCTGAACCATTTTAGTCGTCATATTTCTGGATGAAACTTCACACGGAAAGATTGAAATATTTTTACTCTTTGTCTCTGGCATTTATATTGCTTTCATTTGGAGAAAATTTTTAACATTTTCCTGTTTTTAGGGGCAATTTTTGGTTTGTTTGTTTTCTTGTTCTATTTATTTCTAGAGGGTTTTTTTTGTTTTAAGTTATTTTCTTCAGTTTTTTATGATAATGGATGAAATTCATTTAATTTATATATTATTTTATTGTTTTCTGAAGCGATTTCAAAGTATCTTGATAACTATGAAAAAATACAAATTGGAAAAATGGCGGCAAACTAAATATAACATTTTTTTTAATGGCACAAAAAACAAATTGAATTAATTACTCTGCAATCATAAATACATTAATAAACCCTGAAATACAAGAGTTTTTATTTACAATACGCTTCCAAAATTTGACTCCATCCTTGATTTAAAAAAAACAAACTTTTTTTTAATCTATAAGAGGAAGTGTGACGAGAACCGGCTTGTGATCCATCTGAGGTCCACAATAAAAGAAATGCTTCCATTTTAGACGCGTTAATTATAGTTTTCTTAAACCAAAGTAAGACTTTCTGTAGAAAATAAACGCAAATATTCCAACAAACCTTGAATCACAAAAACCAGCGACGACTGAAGATACTTCTGTGGCGAGACCTGTCTTATAAAAACAAGTGTTTTTTGTTGTGTAAACTGCAGCTATTTTTATGACTTTTATAAACTGTATTTCTGCACGTTTTGTGAGTCGCAACACTCTATAAAAGTCTGTCACTTTATAAAGAGTGAAATTGACGTCCAGCATTTCTTCTCGGAAACATTCCAGTTTTATTTTGTGTTAAGAACTCACACGTTTGTGTTGATTCTGTGTGTAGATACATCTGTGGACACACACTCTTGAAGCTACACTCTAGCTGAGGTCACAACGTAAACTTGTTTTTATTTCTGTTTACAGACCCCGAGGATTACCAGCCGCCCATATGGAAGTCCTACTGTGAGTAAGACTTTATATTCTTGTTATGTGTTAGCGTGAGGAGCTCACAGGACATTGATGAACCTCTGCACATCATAAACTCAAGGTAAATGTGTTGAAAAACTTCTTCTATATCAACTAAACCATCATGTTCAGTATCAAAACTAGTATGATCCAGATAAGTTAGAACTAGCTAGTTAGCATACCGATGCTAGGAGAGCTAATGATGCTAACACTGGTTATGGTAGAAAAGAGATAAAAAACGGAGCTAAATATTTAAAAAGCTACTATATTGTTTCAATAATTAAGACATGGAATGTGACAAATATTTAAGTTCTCAAGGTCATATGCATTTTAATAGCTTAATAATTTTTTTATAATTGTATTCAAATGTAGATGAAGTAGGCCCAGAGGCTAGTTAGCATACCGATGCTAGCAGAGCTAATGATGCTAACACTGCTTATGAATGTCATAAACTTGCTTTAATAGTATTTTATTGTTCTATGTAATATTTATATAATATTTCAACTCTTATACACCATTTAGCTAGTTTAGAAACAATAATATTTGCTTTGACAGGAATAGCAAGTTTAAAAAAACACAAATGGAGAAAAAGAAAATATGTTTTTGGTTATGATAGAAAAGAGATCAAAAACGGAGCTAAATATTTAAAAAGCTACTATATTGTTTCAATAATTAAGACATGGAATGTGACAATAATTAAGTTCTCAAGGTCATATGGATTTTAATAGCTTAATAAATGTTTTTTAATTGTATTCAAATGTAGATGAAGTAGGCCCGGAGGCTAGTTAGCATACAGATGCTAGCGGAGCTAATGATGCTAACACTCCTTATGAATGTCATAAACTTGCTTTAATAGTATTTTCTTATTCTATGTAATATTTATATAGTATTTCAGCTCTTATACATCATTTAGCTAGTTTAGAAACAAAAATATTTGCCTCGACAGGAATAGCAAGTTAAAAACAACACAAAAAGAAAATATATTTTTGGTTATGAAAAGAGATAAAAAACGGAGCTAAATATTAAAAAAGCTACTATAGTGTTTCCGAAATTAAGACTTGGAATGTGACAAATATTTAAGTTCTCAAGGTCATATGGATTTTAATAGCTTAATGAATGTTTTTTAATTGCATTCAAATGTTGAAGTAGGCTGAAGGGCTAGTTAGCATGATAATGCTAGCAGAGCTAATGATGCTAACATTGCTGCTAAATGCGATAAACTACCTTGTATAGTATATTTACGCACCATTAAAGCTAGTGTTGACACATTTAGCTACACTCGTACATCAAGAAGCTAATGAAGAAACTGCTTTTAACACGCCTACAATGTTTTAAATATTATAAACTGGTAAAAGTAGATATGTTTTTAGCCAATAATGAAATAATGAAATTATGTGTTTCAGAAATTAGACCTCGGATGCGACACATATTTAAGTTGACAAAAACATATTTATTTTAATAGCTTAATAAATATATAGTGTATTAAATATGTTGAAGTCGGTTCAAACTATAGTTAGCATACTCATGCTAGCAGAGCTAACAATGCTAACATTGCTGATAAATGTGATCAATTTCCTTTTACAGTATATTTTTACAACATGAAGCTAATGTAGTAATGTTTGCTTTTCACATGCATGGAACCTTTTTATGAATAACAACTGACATATGACTGTTTTGCTTATGAAGGACAACATAACAAAGGTTAAAAAATATGAAAAGCTCAAATAAATTGTAGACAAATGTGTAAGTTGACAAGAACACATTGTTTAAATGGCTTCATAAATCCAATTTCAAATTGTTTTTAAAATGCTACATTAGCCTCGGAGGCTAGTAAGCATAACATGAGCTAAACAAGTTGATACAAAGCATGTTAAGAAAATAATTGTTAAACATTATGTTGTTATTTTAGTGGCTTATTTTAAAAGTATGTCATGTAAAAGTATTTGAAGTGGAGCGTGTTCTTGTTAACCCGCTCATTATATATATAATTATACGTGTCGAACAGTGATGTTGTTATTGCCGTCAAGCTCAGGGTCATGTCTGTAGGTGATGAAGGAAGAAGATCATTTATTTATCGAAGCACCTCCAGCTTTTTAAGAAAATAAACGTGTAGTAAAGGTTTGATGAGGTTGTTTTAAAGGCTTCAAATACAAGAATCATCAAATAAATGACCGATAATAATCAATTACTGTCACTATCTATGATGACCTTTGATCTTTCCTGGTGTTATCTTGTGAGTTCCTCTGTTCTGCTGAAAGGTTCGAGGGTGTGAGGAACAATGAGCGTGGAGCGTCTGTGCAGAGCTTCCTCCCACACCACACTCTCATCCTTGCATAAATCACAGCTTCTAATCCGGGAGTAAAATAGGTTAGCGCTGGATTGAAAACACAATTATACGCCATAAAAAAGGCGCCTAAGAGCAAACGTCTTATTATGAACAGTGAGAATGAAGCATCGTTTGTGCAGAAGCAGAAGCTCCTGGTGCTGATGTCTCCACACGGTTCTTCTGAAGAAGTCCTGGTTGTTCGTTCCTATATAATGCAGCTTCTTTCCATCGCGGCTCCTCTGAGTCTGTGGTATTTTTAGAGCTCAGTGTGTCGCTGACCAGATCTGGTTAGTCGAGGTCTGTCGGAACATGAGCAGTCAGGACTCGTCCTCCCGTGAACGCCAGGATTGAACTCGCGTCGGTTCGTTCCTGCTCTCGTGAGGCAGCAGAAGAAAAAACCCAGACTCTGTTTGAGGATTTTCACGAGACGATGACGAGAACATGGACTCGGAGGAAGCAAAGCTGTCAATAGAGGCTGTATATAATATATGTTGTTTTTTTTTGTGAGGGAGGATTTGAGGGTTTTTTTTTCAAGAGGTGGCAGCAGAAAGTGGGGCATCACGGCGGGGGAGTGTTGGTGCTGCAGAGCCTCGCAGCCAGAAGGGTTTGGAAGGACTTGTATGGTTCGACACATGAAGCCTTTAATCCTTCGATGACAAAGATGCTGTTATACCAGTGTTCATGACACACAAATACTCACCTTCATTCATTCATTTTCTACCGCTTTATCCCTTACCGGGGGTCGAGACTGTAGTCCATCCCAGTTTCATAGGGCGAGAGGCAGGGGACACCCTGGACAGGATGCCAGTCTTTCTCAGGACACACAAAGACAGAAAACCATTCACACACACACTCATACCTATGGACATTTTCCCTGAAGTTCTCAATCAACCTTTGTATGTTTTTGGACTGTGGGAGGAAACCGGAGTGTCCGGAGTAAACCTACACAACACGGGGAGAACAAACGAAAATGATGGATCAATGCTTTTATATTTAGTGATAGTTACAGTGAACACAAATACTCACCTTGAGGAAAATATAAATAACTAAATAGAAAAAAAACATTTTTAAGGAAGTATTTCAGTGTCATCAGAATATTTAATAATAGTTTTGAAACAATTGAATTCATTAATTTCTATATTCAAAGATTTAATTTGTTCTTTAATACTTTTAAACGCCAATGTTATTCGATATTTTTTAAATCCGTAACCTTTAAAATACAATAAAAAATGCTGCTGCTATAATGAGTGGATGTGCCAGTGCAAGTCGTCACATGATTGCATGCGCGTCGCATGATTGGTTGAAATCTTTGATCCATTAGCTCGGTGCTCTGTTGGTTTAGTCTGGTGACTCTATTAAAACAACATTCTTATATTTAATTTAAAAGACTACGATTTTATAAAATGTTTTTTTTCTATATTTGGTTTAGAATAAAAACAAATTCAACATTTAAATTAAGAGATTGAAAAATAAATACCTAAAACAGAATAAAAAAATCTATAAGAAAATTCAAAGATAAATTAAATCCAACCAGTTTGAATATACTTGTGGCACTAACATTTTTATATTACATTAAAAAAAACAATTAAAAACATTGTATTTCGAAAAATGTATTTGTAAATTATTGGATTCAATCAAAACAAATTCAACATTTAAAATTAAAAATTGTTTAATTTAATTATTAAAGCAATTGAATGCCAAATCAAAAACAACACGTTTAAATGAAATTCAACCATTTTACTTTCATACATGAAAAAATGTGAGTCACACACATGTAACCATTCCACACTAAAAGTGTATTTTTGTGTGTATGCAGGTTATGAAGTACATACTCTTGAATTCTGCCTGAAAGAAAACCAAATATCTGGGCAAAAGAATTTCTGTCTGTAACAAAAATCACACAAATTACGAACACTAGGAAAACTATACCACATTATAAATCAAAAATAAGCTTTTATTAGATGTTACAATGTGTATCTTTAAGTTTATTTATATTAAATTCCATCGTTGTTGGTAAAAGTACTAAAAACATATGTGCAAATGAAACCGAGAAAACAAGAGTGTTATACCTTAGACTTGTTGTGTGTCTCAGCTCCAGATATGATTGTGTTGTTGTGTCCCTGACACTTGACCCTGATTGATCCTGAGTCGCGTCGCAGCCTACTGCCATCACCGTGTCACTGTCTGCATCACTGTTTAAAAAAAAGTGCTGAACAAGCAGAAAAACCTATTTATCATTTTGAAGTTGATTATAGTGTCAAAAGAGCCGACAAAATAATCGTGAAATCGTTGGAGAAGCAGGTCAAGACTTGTGACGAGTCAACCCTTGAGCAACTGTCAGGAAGGTTCACACTCGCAACTCTGGGAGACTCCAGGCGGCGAGGACAGAAAAAGAATCAGAGGATCCATGTGTTCGCGACGGTGACCTTCTCAGTGCCACGGTTATGAATGTTGCTGAGACTTGAAGGTCAGGTGTCGTCTTGTAGAGATGCTGGACTCTTTATCCTCACAAACCACCAGAAGCTTCAGCAGTTCATAGAAGAACATGAAGACGTCTGGAGATTATTTGACTTCATGATAATCCATGGGTTCCTCCCACTCTAATCTGATTCTCTCTCTCACATGTACCTGGAGTCAACAGTGAGAGTCTGGACTCTTTATTTCATTCAATGGACGACAGAGCTACGACTTCCTGTCCAACAAAACGCTTCCTTTAGACTCGATCGTCTTCCGTCGACTCTTTCTCGAGCATAAACGTTCCAACTCGTGTTTGTAATGACACGTTTCAATGTGTAAAAGTTTGATTTAATTAAATGAACCTGCGTCTCTCCCACAGTGTACCAACTGCAGCAGGAGGCCCCGAGACCCAAGAGGATCACGTGTCCCCACGAGGTCAGGACATCCCATAATCTGAGCACAAGGGCCAGTGTTGGGATTATAGTTCCAGTGTTTTAGAAGTCGATTGTTTCACTCTTGCTTCAGAAGTCAACTTCAAAAGGATTTGATTGACGTTCCAGGGTTTCAACTGTTGCCATGTGATCGTTGATCTGTCTTAATATCTCAAATATCTCAAAAACGGATCGACAGGGTTCAAATGCATTAATAAGTGAACTGAATAATCTGGGTTTCCATCTGGATCCTTGAACCATTTGAAGGATATGTCATTCTCAAGTATTCAAGTATGTATGTGTAGTATTGTCCAGTACTTGACTCTGGTGTTGTGATAGTGTAGTAACAAGTATATTTGGTAGTATTGTGGAGTACTTGACTCTGGTGTTGTGATAGTGTAGTAACAAATATATATGTGTAGTATTGTCCAGTACTTGACTCTGGTGTTGTGATAGTGTAGTAACACGTATATATGTGTAGTATTGTCCAGTACTTGACTCTGGTGTTATTATAGTGTAGTAACAAGTATATATGTGTAGTATTGTCCAGTACTTGACTCTGGTGTTGTGATAGTGTAGTAACAAGTATATATGTGTAGTACTGTGGAGTACTTGACTCTGTTGTTGTGATAGTGTAGTAACAAGTATATATGTGTAGTATTGTCTGGTACTTGACTCTGGTGTTGTGATAGTGTAGTAACAAGTATATATGTGTAGTATTGTCCAGTACTTGACTCTGGTGTTGTAGTATTTACAGACCACATGACTCTTGACGAAGTTGTAACTACTTTCATTTGTTTTCAAACCAAAATATGTCCAAACATCAGCTTTAAAAGCTGCTGGACTCACTGTATCCTCTCGTCCTCAGTCATCTTGAAGGATTTCATAGCATTTCATTCTTCCTTTAGCTGCGGAGGATTTAACGACTGCTGCCATCTAGTGGTTGGAAGCTTAGTTGCAGCAACAGACGCTGAATATTTAAATGTTAAATGCTTTTTTAAATTGAATATTTTATTTTATACAAACTTCATTGAACTTAAACCATAAAGGATTTATGATAAAATACTAATATGATTTTAAATTGAAATTTTAAAAAAGGGAAAAAAATAAGTTGATACAGTTATTAAAGATCGATACTGTATCGTGGAGAAAAAAAACAACCAGATATTTAATTGTATTGATATTTTACACCTAAAACTAGATCAAATCCAGGTGTCCTGGTGGTGAGAGTTAAAGATTAAATCTAATGTTTTCTTGCGCCGCCTGTCACTCATCTCTCATGTTTGTTTGCTACAAACAAATGAATAAACGAGGCACAGATGGTGATGATTTGTTTTGAGCCGTTACTGATGCTGAGAAGTGTGTGTTTGCAGATGGAAAACAGACCCAAATACTACGGCAGAGAGTGAGTGAAGATTCAGCTCTCGTGATGATTCGCTGATGATTAAATGTTTCCTTGTGGTCGTCGCAGGTTTCACGGCGTGATCTCCAGAGAGTTCGCAGACCAGCTGATGGGTTCGGTGGAGGGTTCGTACCTCATCAGAGAGAGTCAGCGCCAGCCGGGGACTCACACTCTGGCTCTACGGTCAGGACCAGTGTCTTCATGATTCAGAAGTGACTTCAATACAAAACGTTAATCCAAAATATTTTGAACTCTATATATAAAAAAACTTCAGAACTGTTTCCTCTTAAGTGAAAGAAAAATTAAATTGATTGATTAAAATAACTTTTTGGGGATTTGATAATCAAGACTCAAATGTTCCAACAATAATATGGTCAAGGAAATAAAACTTCAATGAAAAACTTCAAGCTCTTACTCTTAATTGAAAATGTTTATTTTATTAAAGCAACATTTATACTATTAGTATCTTTTTTTAATTACAATGTTTTTTTGTTTTTTTTCATCTGTTTTTAAATGATTTAATAACTATTAAAACATATATATTTAATATTATAAATATTATTTGTATTTGAAGCAATTTTTCTTTTAATTAAAACATTTTTAAAATCTTATTATATGTATATATATATGTATTGGGGGAACTTTTCTTTTGATTGAAAACCTTTTTTTAAATTGATTCTTATTTTTATTGTAATCGTTTTTATATTTGAATTTTTAAATACTTTTTTTTGATTAGCAACTTTTATTTTGATTGGAAACCTTTTTGTTTTATTGAAATACTTAAAAAAAAAAAGATTCTTATATTTATTGTAAAGTAAAATCTTGTATTTATTTAAATATATAATTTTATTGTAATAATTTTTATATTGAAATATTTTAACATATTTTCTGATTAAATCAACTTTTCTTTTGATTGAAAACCTTTTGTTTAATTAAATACGTTTTAAAAATTGATATTATTTTTATTGTAATCCTTTTTACATTGAAATCTATTTTTAAATTGCTTATTATTTTTATCATTTTTTATTGAAACTCATTTTTTTAATTGATTCTTGTTTTTATTTTTATCATTTTTATATTGAAATACTTTTTTTTAAAATAATATTTGATTAATGCAACAATTCCTTTCATTGAAAATATACTTTTAAATGGATTCTTATTTTTATTGTAATAGTTTTTATATTTAAAAACATTGTATATATTTTTTTTTATTAGCAACTTTTATTTTGATTGAAAATCTTATTTAGTTTAAACCATTTTTCAAACTGAAGCGACTTGATTGAATAGCACAACATATATTAATGTTATTATCATCTATTACTGTGTGTGTTCCTCAGATTCGGACTCCAGACCCTCAACTACCGCCTGTTCTACGACGGGAAGCACTTCGTGGGCGAGAAGAGGTTCGAGTCGGTGCACGACCTGGTGACGGACGCGCTCATCACGCTCTACATCGAGACCAAGGCGGCCGAGTACATCGCCAAGATGACCACCAACCCCATCTACGAGCACCTGGGCTACACCTCGCTGCTCCAGGACAAGATGGTGCAGCGGCTGAACCGGGCTCGCTCCGAGCCACGAAGGGTCACCTTCCAGAGCGACGAGCGGGTGAGTTCACGGCCGTCCTCGTCAACTTGGTTTGAACATGATGACTCGACTCAAAGTTTTTCAAAGTCAGAGGGAACGTTGTGTGAACAACCAGTTTTATTAATTCAGTGTCATTGACAACAAAGGTTTGATAAAAACTCCTCAAAGTAAATAAGTAAGTAATTTGTATTTGTATAGATCTTTTCCAGACCAGGGTAACAAAGCCCTTATTAATCAAAACAATACTCAATAAAGTATATACTTTAAAGGTCAAGATAACACTGAGAACAACACAGGAGTTCCAGAAAATCAAGGAAAAGCCTGCATGAATAAAAACGTCTTAAAAGAGAAAATAGAAACTAATAAAGAAACGTTCTGTCCAAACACAGAGCAGATTCTCCTGCACGTGCATCAAGAGCTGAACAAGCTTTCAGTGACATCACTCCTGATCAGTCGGTGATTTAAACGACAAAGCCTGAAGAACTCTATGATTGAACAAACTGCAGCGATGAGTTCACTGAGAGGGTGTGAGACAAAGAGAGGGGGGGGGGGGGGGTGATATGAGACAAGTTTTGAGTGTTTTTGAGTTAGAAAGTGACTTTCTTTAAGCTAGATGGCTAGTTTAGCAGTATTTTTTTTTATTTTTTTTAAGTCTCTCAGAAAGTTGTGTATAATTAGCTTGTGTCCAGGAAGTGTCTTGAGTCCTACACACCCGGACATCGACTCATCAGTTTACATGAAAATGTATTTTATCTTCTTTAAGCTAAATGGCTGAAAAAGAAGTTGTTGTTTTTTCACTTTGAGTGTAACGGAAAATCGTGTAGGAACATATTAGCTTCAGTTCAGGAAGTGTCTTGAGTCCTACACACCCGGACATCGACTCATCAGTTGAACTAAACTTTTTATTTTATCCAGACGGTTAGTTTAACAGTGTTTTTCATGCATTTTCTCACTCGAGTTTAACTAAAAGTTATGTATATAAAATATATTGGTTCCGGTTTCATTGCAGAAAGTGTCAAGAGTCCTACACACCCGGACACTGACTCGTCAGTTTACATTAAAAATATATTTTATTTGAGCTGTATGGCTGGTTTAGTGGTTTTTAAAATGGTTTCTGCACATGTCGAAGTCACGTTTAAAATACAGTAGTTTCAGTTAAAACAAGTGTCAAGAGTCCTACAAGCCTGGACATGGACACAGAAAGTGAAACAGTTCAGTATTGAAAGTTTGAAATATAGAAAACAGTTGTTAACAACTTTTAAAACATGCTGATAACAATAACTGCAGAAAATTAAAGTATATTATTTGAAAAAAAGATAGTTTATTGAAGAGTTTTAAAGCTATAAAATGAAAATAAATTCATTTTAATCAACAAAGAGTTTGTTTTAACTGTAGGAAGTACTTCTGTCGTGAGGTTTTCGGTTCATATTTGACGTGTAACGTGTCGTGAACTTCGACCGTCGCAGGTAAAGCACCGAAATAATTTGATGAAACTCTGCAGCGGCTCTTGTCTCTTTAACAATCATGTCCGTGAGTGCATTTCCTCACGTAGACGACCAGTGTTTTGATCCACTTCCACTCGGCTGAACACCCCAGAGGCTGCGAGGGATTTTTAGAGGACACTTTGTCCTGAGAGTGAGCCGTACATTATCCCTGAAGCCCTGTGTGTGTGTGTGTGTGTGTGTGCATGTGTGTGTGTGTGTGCATGTGTGTGTGGGTGTTCAAGTGGCTGTGTTTCCTGCCATGCTTCACAGAACCCTCTAAAAGGTAATGATGACCAGTGGGATGTGTACTCGGCTCTTCCCGTCCACATGCTGGTCCTGGCTCAGGAAAGTGCTGATGAAGTGAAGGCGCTGCAACTGTCCCTCCACTAGGTGGCAGCACCGACTCTTGTTCTGCCCGTAGAGGAGTTCTCGTGCTCTTTTTATGACATTATTTGAGTCAAAACTGTCTTTAAACAACAGTATCATGGTCTCTCTCCTCACTCGCTGTAACTCGAGACAAAAGCCGTTAATGCAGCCGTTTTGACCTCGTAATCATCGATCAGAGGAGATTGATTGATCCACAGGAGCTGGAGTCGCCTCCATCAAACTCCATCAAACTCCATCAAACTCCATCAAACTCCATCAAAGCCACGTCAACCTTGTCCTGAAACAAACATGATTTATCTGAGGATGTCGGGACGCTTGTGTTTGATATGCAGCTCAGATGAAGCTGAACATGAAGATCTTTGGCGAGAAAAACAAGGAAATACAAGGAATTAATTTTTTATTTGTGAAGATCAATGCTTACTCATCATGATACATTATCATATAATATCATTGTATCAATATCATGATACAATTATTGTATTACAGTGAAGTAAATACAAGTATCAGTCAATACTATTCATTCAAACAGAATAAAGTTTCTGTTTTTTTTAAGAGAGAAAACATGAATAATGATTTTTTATTAAAACATTAATAACTGTTTTTTTTTTTATTTGCAGTCACGGATTAAATAAACCTGTTAAAGTTATTTACTTTTAAAACGTATATATAGAGATATATATATAATAAGTACAGATTTTCAGAAACCTTTTCATCATTCAATGCTATATATAATGTGATAATTATCTAATAAATGAGAGAAATAAAACATTTTTAGAACACAAACATATATTTCTTCTGCTTTTTTACACCTTAATTTAACTGTTTCATATTTACTTTAAAATAAAATCAACATTAATATTAAATAATTAGTTGTTTTTTTTTTAATTTGTGGGACAACAGTAATAAAAACATAATCATCGTAGTTTAATATATATATATATGTTGTTATTAACTCAACCACTGTTAAAGCAGCACTAAATAACATTTATATAAAAAAAAATTGACAATTCACGACTCAACTTTCCAGCTGTTATTTCAACTTTACTTTGCAACCTGGACCGACCACCGCAGGGTGCGACGCATTAGTGGGTCGGGGACGGCAGTTGCATTCATTGCCGTCACGGCAACTCGATGTAACTGTTGAGTGTGAACCCGGAGATGGATCGTAAGTGAGTCGAGGTCTTCGCGAGGGCAGCGGAAAATAAACTCTTTATTGTAAACGCATTAAAGTCGTTCTGCTGAAAGTAAGCGTGAATAGAAGGTGTTTTTCTCACCTGATGACTTTAATGCGAGGACGTAGATTTGGTAGCGTCGGTGTTGACCGCCCCCGCCCTGAGGCAACACCGGCACAGAAGCCTCACTGTTCCCGCCGTACACCCCCATATTTACCAGCTCACGCTCCTGCAACTCAAACACCCTCCGCCGGGCGAGAAAACATCCAACTTTCAATCGGAGTCCAGAGGAGCCACGACTGGGATGTGATCCCAACACATTGTCCATGTGTTGATGAAGAACCACTGACTCTGTTCTTCACAACAATGGTTCCTCTGCTGATCAATGGGACGGTGACGGGGAGACATTTCCTCCACAGCGAGGCCACTTGTCTAGAGATGTTTTGTTAGCATGGTCGTACGCCGTTAGCTCGCGACCCGTCCGCTCAGCTGCGCTCTCACAAAGCCCGGAATAAAAGAGGGCGAGCAGTGAAAGGAAGCTCGTTGTGTGAGCGGCTTTTGTCTCCTTTTCTTCTTCGCTCTCGCTCGGCCATCTGCCCGCGGACACAGAGCTCGGCACCTCCCACCGGACTCCAATATCTGGGCGATATATTCCTCGTCTGTGCGGCCGGTATGTCCTGCAGGAATGTCCAGCGCGACGACGGAGATCTTCACCTGTCGCCGCGGAAACACGAGCAGACGATAATCTTTTCTGCTTCCTGTCGGAGAAACGTCTGATGTGGCCTGAAGTGTCAGCAGTTGTTGTGTTCCAGACGTATCGTCGGGAATCCTGTGATCTGGTTCATCTTCAGCTGTGGAGTCGTAGGATTCAAGACCTCCTTCATGGTGCCGTGTAGGATCCACAGATGTTCCCGAGCTAGAGTGGAGACTCTGAGTCGGTTGAACGTCGTTGATTCACAAAAAGTGCTTTAGTTGTTTCACAAGAAGATCCAAGAAGTTTTGAAGGCAAAATTTAAAGAGGTCGAAAATTCCCCGCCAAACAAAACTATTCAAGGTCATCTCCAAAGAGTCAACAAAATATATTGACCCCATTTTAAGCATTGGGGCAACATTTTGCGTTCACATGGATACCGTTGGACATCGTTCTTTAGTTTTTCTGACATTATTTCTAGTTTTCAGAGACGTTGATTTTTGGCCTTTTTTAAAAAGTTTTCGTAGTAAAAATTGGTTGATTTATACCTTTTATTTTTTTAGACTCAACATTTCCATTCATTTTGTTCTGCTCGACTCAAAAAGTGCTTCACAAACACGGTGTTTAACGAAAGACTAGAAAAGCACTGAGGCGACTCATGCCACTGCCAAGGTGATCATTTCACAAGACGACACAAACCTTTACAAGTCATGAATCGTGTTGTAGGAAAAAAACGATGCATCTTAACGACGGTGCCAAGAGAACCAAGAACTTGATTCTTAAATCATTCTTTTAGCGTAAATGTTGTGCGTCGATACATTTTCCTTCGACTACACCTTGTTAGACAAACAAATGTTTTTTTAACGCATCAATTTTCTATCTTTCGTAGAACTGCATCAGTGCTTCGTTTTTTAAATCTTTTCGACTTTCCAACGTTGGATCTTGATCAGTAAAAACTCTGATATCAACCTTTTTGATTTACTTTAAACTACAGTTGATTTCTTTAAAATCATAGTCGTATGTTTAGTTCATCTTGGAAATGGATAAACATGTTCTTTTTTATTACATAATTAAAGAAAAAACTTCATTAAAAAAAGATGTTTTTCTTTCTTTTTGGTGTTTGATTGAAGTAAACAAAATATTAGAGTATTACTTATTACGAAGTGCAAAAGTATTTAAATTCAAGTACAAGTACAACTTTTTACTTCATTGAATAATAAAGAAGGAATTGTTGAGAAAAATCTCAGCTCCAAGTTTATCTTCATTGAAAAATTACAAGATTTACTGATAGATCTTCGGCCAAAAACAATCTAACAATATAAACTTGTTTTAGTTTTTTTCTGATCAATTCTTGTCATGTCGGCTTCAATAAAAGACGTTAAAGACGAGCAGTATGAAGGTATTTGGATGTTTTTAAGTGTCTTTTTGGACGAAGACGACTGAGCTCCAGTCGCTACATTAAAATGAACAAACATTTCTGTCTAGAACTCTAAAAAGAAGGGATTATTCTGAGAATAATCAACATGAGAGTAGAAGTTTGAAGGATCACTTTAAGACGCACGACTGTAAGTGTGCGATGAATCCTCAATGTGGTCCAGACACGCTTGAAAAGATGCCGTCGGTACAGAAGCCTCGGGGCTCACGGGGGTTCAGTAACAAACCCCGACACAGACGAGCGAAAACAAACCTTTCTATCCGAACAGAGCCGACACTGAGGAGGACGAACAAACCGAAGCCTCACCATCACTGTCTGCAGCAACATGCTGTGTCTGCGGTGCAACTGGAGCAGATCCTCGTGTCGTAGAACATTCATGATGCAGGATCTGTTGTGAAGACGCTCGAGAGAGTCTTGACTTAAAGTCACGACCAGATCCACATATTTATCATTTATTCATGACTTTTTACTTGAGACCTCGGCTCCCGCAAGGATCTGTCCCTTAAACAAACAAACAGTGTCTGTGTAACAACCACAACATGTCAGTGTAACGAAAATAATTTTTTTGAATAACTCTGGATATATTCATAACATTTTAATAAATTATAATGTTTTATAATGTTTAGTTTCGAGGGAAGAATTATGACACATTTGAAAACATTTGAAAAAAGGAAATATAAAATATTGAAAGAATATTATTTAAAATGGAATAATTCAGTGTCAATTTTAACCTTCTTTTGTCCAGGATTTTTTTTTTTTTTGGGTGTAAAATTATATTTACAATGACTTTGAAATACACATGATGTGATTTTACAACATTTAAACTAACAGTTATATTGCAATACTCAATACAACACAATATAGGTGTGTGTTTGTCAAGATTCTGTTGGATCGATACATAGTAATATATAGTGATAGTTTAGTAACAAGTACATATGTGTAGTAGTGTCCAGTACTTGACTCTGGTGTTGTGATAGTGTAGTAACAAGTATATATGTGTAGTATTGTCCAGTACTTGACTCTGGTGTTGTGATAGTGTAGTAACAAGTATATATGTGTAGTATTGTCCAGTACTTGACTCTGGTGTTGTGATAGTGTAGTAACAAGTATATATGTGTAGTATTGTCCAGTACTTGACTCTGGTGTTGTGATAGTGTCGTAACAAGTATATATGTGTAGTATTGTCCAGTACTTGACTCTGGTGTTGTGATAGTGTAGTAACAAGTATATATGTGTAGTATTGTCCAGTACTTGACTCTGGTGTTGTGATAGTGTAGTAACAAGTATATATGTGTAGTATTGTCCAGTACTTGACTCTCGGTTGTGATAGTGTAGTAACAAGTATATATGTGTAGTATTTACCAGTACTTGACTCTGGTGTTGTGATAGTGTAGTAACAAGTATATATGTGTAGTATTGTCCAGTACTTGACTCTGGTGTTGTGATAGTGTAGTAACAAGTATATATGTGTAGTATTGTCCAGTACTTGACTCTGGTGTTGTGATAGTGTAGTGACAAGTATATATGTGTAGTATTGTCCAGTACTTGACTCTGGTGTTGTGATAGTGTAGTAACAAGTATATATGTGTAGTATTGTCCAGTACTTGACTCTGGTGTTGTGATAGTGTAGTAACAAGTATATATGTGTAGTATTGTCCAGTACTTGACTCTGGTGTTGTGATAGTGTAGTAACAAGTATATATGTGTAGTATTGTCCAGTACTTGACTCTGGTGTTGTGATAGTGTAGTAACGAGGATATATATGTAGTATTGTCCAGTACTTGACTCTGGTGATGTGATAGTGTAGTAACAAGTATATATGTGTAGTATTGTCCAGTACTTGACTCTGGTGTTGTGATAGTGTAGTAACAAGTATATATGTGTAGTATTGTCCAGTACTTGACTCTGGTGATGTGATAGTGTAGTAACAAGTATATATGTGTAGTATTGTCCAGTACTTGACTCTGGTGTTGTGATAGTGTAGTAACAAGTATATATGTGTAGTATTGTCCAGTACTTCACTCTGATGTTGTGATAGTGTAGTAACAAGTATATATGTGTAGTATTATCCAGTACTTGACTCTGGTGTTGTGATAGTGTAGTAACAAGTATATATGTGTAGTATTATCCAGTACTTGACTCTGGTGTTGTGATAGTGTAGTAACAAGTATATATGTGTAGTATTGTCGAGTCAATCGACTCATTGATTACATCATCAAAACATAAACGATAAAAGAAAATATGATAAAGAATAATTTGAGAATAACATTGTATCCTCTCGTCCTCAGTCACCGCCGGGATTTGTTGGGACTTCATTCTTCCTTTAGCTGCGGAGGCTAGATGACTGGAGCTTTAATTGCAACACAAAAATGAACAGTTTGTGGATATTTAAATGTTAATTGTAAATTTAAAAAATCTATACAATATAGTATTTTCTTACACAGTATATTTATAGTTATATACACAATATAACTGTCGCCTCGAAGGCTCGGAGAGAAACGTCTGCTCTGGTGTCTCTGCTGCGACTGAGCTTCTCTCGGCTGTTGCTTGGATTTGCTGCAGGATTATTGCCTGGATTATTGCAGTAATCTCTGACAATCCCAGTGGCTGGTCTGGCTCTGCTGGTCTCCCCGAGTGGCTCATGATTGGACCGGAAGTCCCGGGATGACCGGGTCTGGCCCGAGGATCCACGAGGATCCACGAGGATCCACGAGGACAGAGTGACGTCTGCAGGGCGTTAATGGCTGATCGATCCTTTCAGAAGCGCTGATGTGTGTGAAGCGGTTCTGACAGCCACTGACCGGCCCCTCCCACCCCGGGACCCCCGTCCCTCTCTCTCTCCTCTCGCTCTCTGGGCGTGTGAAAGAGGACCTTTGTCTGAGGCACACTCCGACCCCCGGGGCCACGACCGCCCTCCTGCTCCTCCTGCTGCTCCGGATCGGTCGCACTCCTTGGTTCCTCAGCAGCTGACCAGGAGGAGATGGAGTCTCTCTGGGACCAGGACCGCTCGAGTCCCGGGGCCGCTCAGGCGGGCCTGATGGGGGAGCTGGTCTCTCACAAGGTCAAGCGACCCGAGCGGAGGCGGCAGGAGCTGCTGGCGCTGGCGCTGGGAGTGAAGCTGGGGAGCCGAGGAAGCCTCCTGTGGAAGCCCATTAAACTGTTGGCCTCGTGTCCACAGATCACGTCTCCTCTGGTGCGACGCTCGGCGCTGAAGGACGCGCCGGAGAAGAACTGCTGCTACGAGAAGATCCACAACTTTAAGGTGAGAAGAACGTTCAAGTGACTTGAACTCAAGACACTTCTGTGGAGAAGATAAAGTCTGACGTTGTCTGTTAAAAACACCAGAAGGAAGATGTCGTCGTCAGATTTAAACTTTAGAAAACATTGAAATCATGATCAAGTATTTAAAAATCTTCTGTCTTTTTAACAACGACCTGCATCTTTTTTCTTTAATCTTGTATAGTTTTTGTCACACGTTTTATGAACAAAGCACTGAGTTAGAACATTGCTCTGCCAAAGGCTTCATTTGACATTTTATTAAGAACACGACATGAAATCAAACAATTATTTTGTAATTGATATTTTTATGTATTTTTCTTGTTTTCTTCATTGGTTTACAGTATATCTTTACATTGTATACAATCATAACATTTTAATCAAACAATTTTCAACTTTAATCAAACAATTTTCAACTGAAATCAAACAATTTTCAACTATAATCAAACAATTTTCAACTGAAATCAAACAATTTTCAACTATAATCAAACAATTTACCACTGAAATCATAAAATTTTCAACTGAAATCAAACAATTTTCAACTGAAATCAAACAATGTTCAACTATAATCAAACAATTTTCCACTGAAATCATAACATTTTCAACTGAAATCAAACAATTTTCAACTATAATCAAACAATTTTCAACTGAAATCAAACAATTTTCAACTATAATCAAATATTTTTAATTATAATCCAACAATTTTCAACTATAATCAAACAATTTTTAACTATAATCAAACAATTTTCAACTAGAATCAAACAATTTTCAACTATAATCAAACAATTTTCAACTATAATCAAACAATTTTCAACTATAATCCAACAATTTTCAACTATAATCAAACAATTTTCAACTTTAATCAAACAATTTTCAACTTTAATCAAACAATTTTCAACTATAATCAAACAATTTTCAACTGTAATCAAACATTTTTTCAGCTCAGACACACAACAATCTTCTAATAACGACTCTGATCAATAACTGCACTGATCACTCGACTGTCACCCAAACACTCGTCAATAACATAGATTTTAAAGCTTTCAACACGTTTGTGCTTCAACCGTCGATTCAAACGCCGGCAGATGTTTGTGTTTCAAAGGCGAGTCGTTGAATCATCTCTGATCCAGGATCAGTTTTCTCGGGACATTCTTCAGATTGTGTCTCTGGTTTCAGCGACGACCTCGGTTGTGTCTCTGAACAAAGACTCACACCTGCCACTCGTCCCGTCACTCGTCGCACACTCTCTGGTGTGTGTGTGTGTGTGTGTCAGGTGTGTGTTATTGTGGCTCCTGCGAGTATCGATGTCGTGCAGCAGATGTTACACACACTTGGATCTGATACTAAAGTGTGTTGTTGTTGTGTGTGTGTGTGTTCAGGTGCACACCTTCAGGGGACCGCACTGGTGCGAGTACTGTGCCAACTTCATGTGGGGCCTCATCGCTCAAGGAGTCCGATGCTCAGGTACCTGCACGTGTCCCGTGTCTCCCACCCACAGACGAAAATGTCTTTGAAAATCAAAAATGTTCCTTTTTTTTAAATATTCATTTTTGTGTTGCTATTAAACCTCCGGCCTCTAGATGGCAGCAGTCGTTATGTCATTGAAACTTTAGTGAAGAATGAAGTGCTGTGTAATCCTGAGGACGAGAGGATACAGTGGATAATGCATGTGTCCCGTGTCTCCCACCCACAGACGAAAATATCATTGAAAATCAAAAATGTTACATTTACAATTAAATGCAAATATTAATTTTTGGTGTTGCTATTAAACCTCCGGCCTCTAGATGGCAGCAGTCGTAGCTTAAGTGAAGAATGAAGTGCTGAGGATGAGAGGAGACAATGGATACTGCATGTGTCCCTTGTCTCCCACCCACATGCACAATTACAATTAAAACACATATATATATATATATATATATATATATATATATATACATATCTTTATGTCCCTTTTTTTCTGCTATTTAACTGTATTTTATATCATCTTATATCTTCACTTATTTAGAATTATCATCCATGAAGTACAATTCAATTTTTTTGTGTGATTAAAATACACACTTTATTTAGCTTTTTTATTATTATAATATTATTGTCTTTAAAAAGATTTTCTATTTAAAGTTAGTTTATGAAGAGATTCAGGAAAAACTAATCAATAATAAAGTTGGAAAATAAACTAGAAAAACTGATAACGAAGTAGTTTGTTCATTCATTTTCTACTGCTTTATATACTTACTTTGTATTTTACTTCATTCATTTAACGAAAAAATACATTTATTTAAAGTATTTGATGAGTTGAAATTAATTTATAAATGTTTTTTATATACTGTAATTGTTTTTGTCTAAAACTAGATATTTTTTATCTTTATAACATATATTTTGGGTATTTTCTGGAGTCAATATTTCGTCTGACAAGTATTTTCTATTGAGATTCTTCCTGTTTGTCGTCGTGTCACGAATGTTCTCCTCGACTCTAAAAATGTCTCGAGACAACAAGGCTTCATTATTGTGTCGTTACATAAGAGATCTTCATGTTCATGGTCACGACCCTGTGTTCCTGCTCAGAGAGACCTTATCAGTGTCTCTGAGACTCTTCTGGCCCGGGTCCCGGGTCGGTCCCGGGTCGGTCCCGGGTCAGAGAGCTCCACCTGTGCCGGTCCAGCTCCTGCAGGGTTTTGTGTTCCTCCGGTCACAGGACTTGTGTTGTCACGCAGCCCCGAGTGTGTGTCTGCGGCTCAACAGTGTGTTTGTTGTCGACACATTGTTCACGCTGACTCCAGGCCAGCAGCGCCGTCATCAGACGCCTCATGTGCTCCACAGACCTCCGTCAGAACCTCCGTCAGAACCTCCGTCAGAACCTTCGTCAGAACCTCCGTCAGAACCTCCGTCAGAACCTTCGTCAGAACCTTCGTCAGAACCTCCGTCAGAACCTCCGTCAGAACCTTCGTCAGAACCTTCGTCAGAACCTTCGTCAGAACCTCCGTCAGAACCTTCGTCAGAACCTTCGTCAGAACCTCCGTCAGAACCTTCGTCAGAACCTCCGTCAGAACCTCCGTCAGAACCTTCGTTAGAACCTTCGTCAGAACCTCCGTCAGAACCTCCGTCAGAACCTTCGTCAGAACCTTCGTCAGAACCTCCGTCAGAACCTTCGTCAGAACCTTCGTCAGAACCTCCGTCAGAACCTCCGTCAGAACCTTCGTCAGAACCTCCGTCAGAACCTCCGTCAGAACCTCCGTCAGAACCTCCGTCAGAACCTTCGTCAGAACCTCCGTCCGAACCTCCGTCAGAACCTCCGTCAGAACCTCCGTCAGAACCTCCGTCAGAACCTTCGTCAGAACCTTCGTCAGAACCTCCGTCAGAACCTCCGTCAGAACCTCCGTCAGAACCTCCTGTTTTAAGTGCGACTTGAAAAGTTCATGTTTTGTCGGGTTTAGAGTTTTGGAAGAAAATCAGTGTCGACAGAAAGTTACATTAATTTAATATTTTAAATATTGTTGTTTTTTTAAAGCATTTAATTAATACCAGAGTCAAGTACTGGACAATACTACACATATATACTTGTTACTACACTATCACAACACCAGAGTCAAGTACTGGACAATACTACACATATATACGTGTTACTACACTAACACAACACCAGAGTCAAGTACTGGACAATACTACACATATATACTTGTTACTACACTATCACAACACCAGAGTGAAGTACTGGACAATACTACACATACAGTATATACTTGTTACTACACTATCACAACACCAGAGTCAAGTACTGGACAATACTACACATATATACTTGTTAATACACTATCACAACACCAGAGTCAAGTACTCGACAATACTACACATATATACTTGTTAATACACTATCACAACACCAGAGTCAAGTACTCGACAATACTACACATATATCCTTGTTACTACACTATCACAACACCAGAGTCAAGTACTCGACAATACTACACATATATACTTGTTACTACACTATCACAACACCAGAGTCAAGTACTGGACAATACTACACATATATACTTGTTACTACACTATCACAACACCAGAGTCAAGTACTGGACAATGCTACACATATATACTTGTTACTACACTATCACAACACCAGAGTCAAGTACTGGACAATACTACACATATATACTTGTTACTACACTATCACAACACCAGAGTCAAGTACTGGACAATACTACACATATATACTTGTTACTACACTATCACAACACCAGAGTCAAGTACTGGACAATACTACACATATATACTTGTTACTACACTATCACAACACCAGAGTCAAGTACTGGACAATACTACACATATATACTTGTTACTACACTATCACAACACCAGAGTCAAGTACTGGACAATACTACACATATATACTTGTTACTACATACATATGGTATCGTTAACCCTGTATCGTGATAAGTGTGTATTGGCAAGAATCTGTTGACGACTCAGGGTCAACAATACGATATGTTTCCATATATTAACTGCGGAGGACGTCACGACTGCTGCCCTCTAGTGGCCTGAGGTGTAATTGAAACACAAAAATGATCAAATGTTGTGAATATTTACATGTAAATATTTCGTTTTAATTTAAAAGATCAACACTGTGTGTAGAAAACATCTTTAGGTGAACAGCTTGTCACTCGGATGATGCGTTCAAGAGCGTAGGACATGTAACGAGCGAGAGAGAAACTCACCATAACTTCATGAAGAACATCATGTCCAGCACTGACTGTGTTCATCTCCTCAGACTGTGGGCTCAACGTTCACAAACAATGTTCCAAGCTGGTTCCCAGCGACTGCCAGCCGGACCTGCGCAGAATCAAGAAGGTCTTCAGCTGCGACCTCACCACCCTGGTCAAGGCCCACAACACCCTCAGACCCATGGTGGTGGACCAGTGCATCCGGGAGATCGAGCTCCGAGGTGAGCCACTGAGGTCCGTCTGGTTCCTGCCGTGTCTGACCGCCTGGTTCCTGCTGCAGGGATGAAGTCCGAGGGTCTGTACCGAGTGTCCGGCTTCTCGGAGCACGTGGAGGACGTCCGGCTGTCCTTCGACCGAGGTCTGTCCAGCAGTGATGTTGGTTTGATGTCAAAATGTGGAGTTAAACGGGGTCATAGGTCGAGTACTCCTAGGGTCGAGTTTTAATGCTGAAGATCAAGCTTTAAGGCTGAAGATCAAAATACAAATGATTGGCAGTTGAGGGGGCGGAGCTAAGAGGAGCCCAGAAGGTCAACTTCCTGTCGTGTCGTCCACAGATGGAGAAAAAGCCGACATCAGCGCTAGTGTCTACGCCGACATCAACATCATCGCAGGAGCTCTGAAACTCTACCTACGAGACCTTCCCATCCCCATCATCACCTTTGACCTCTACTCAAAGTTCATCCAGTCTGCCAGTGAGAAGCTCTGATGTTCCTCTGACTCTCTGATGTTCTTCTGACTTTCTTCTATGATGTTCCTCTGATGTTCCTCTGACTCTCTTCACTGATGTTCCTCTGATGTTCCTCTGACTCTCTTCACTGATGTTCCTCTGATGTTCCTCTGACTCTCTTCTCTGATGTTCCTCTGATGTTCCTCTGACTCTCTGATGTTCCTCTGACTTTCTTCACTGATGTTCCTCTGATGTTCCTTTGACTCTCTTCTCTGATGTTCCTCTGACTCTCTTCTCTGATGTTCCTCTGATGTTCCTCTGACTCTCTTCTCTGATGTTCCTCTGATGTTCCTCTGACTCTCTTCTCTGATGTTCCTCTGACTCTCTTATCTGAGGTTCCTCTGATGTTCCTCTGACTCTCTTCTCTGATGTTCCTCTGACTCTCTTCTCTGATGTTCCTCTGACTCTCTTCTCTGATGTTCCTCTGACTCTCTTCACTGATGTTCCTGTGATGTTCCTCTGACTCTCTTCTCTGATGTTCCTCTGATGTTCCTCTGACTCTCTTCACTGATGTTCCTGTGATGTTCCTCTGACTCTCTTCTCTGATGTTCCTCTGATGTTCCTCTGACTCTCTTCTCTGATGTTCCTCTGATGTTCCTCTGACTCTCTGATGTTCCTCTGACTTTCTTCACTGATGTTCCTCTGATGTTCCTCTGACTCTCTTCTCTGATGTTCCTCTGATGTTCCTCTGACTCTCTTCTCTGATGTTCCTCTGACTCTCTTATCTGAGGTTCCTCTGATGTTCCTCTGACTCTCTTCTCTGATGTTCCTCTGACTCTCTTCTCTGATGTTCCTCTGACTCTCTTCTCTGATGTTCCTCTGACTCTCTTCACTGATGTTCCTGTGATGTTCCTGTGATGTTCCTCTGACTCTCTTCTCTGATGTTCCTCTGATGTTCCTCTGACTCTCTTCTCTGATGTTCCTCTGATGTTCCTCTGACTCTCTGATGTTCCTCTGACTTTCTTCACTGATGTTCCTCTGATGTTCCTCTGACTCTCTTCTCTGATGTTCCTCTGACTCTCTTCTCTGATGTTCCTCTGATGTTCCTCTGACTCTCTTCTCTGATGTTCCTCTGATGTCCTCTGACTCTCTTCTCTGATGTTCCTCTGACTCTCTTATCTGAGGTTCCTCTGATGTTCCTCTGACTCTCTTCTCTGATGTTCCTCTGACTCTCTTCTCTGATGTTCCTCTGACTCTCTTCTCTGATGTTCCTCTGACTCTCTTCACTGATGTTCCTGTGATGTTCCTGTGATGTTCCTCTGACTCTCTTCTCTGATGTTCCTCTGATGTTCCTCTGATGTTCCTCTGACTCTCTTCTCTGATTCTTTCAGAGATTCCAAACGTGGACTCCAGACTGGAGGCGATTCACGAGAGTCTACTGCAGCTTCCTCCGGCTCACTACGAGACCCTGCGCTACCTGATGGCTCATCTCAAGAGGTCCGTAGTTAGTGTTGCCTCCTGGAACAAACGTTTTTTGTCTCCTCTTTTTGGGGTTTCTAGCGAGTTCTGACAGGGGTGCTTGATTTCTCCACCACAGCAGAACTGTTTACACAAACTGTTGCTACAGTATTTGTTAGTAGTGCTGCCCCCTGCTGTCCATCCATTCACAAAACCATTCTCAACTTGGACCTTCGACTGTAGACATGAGCTCAGAGGTCCCTCTCGTCTCTCCTCCAGGGTGACCATGTTCGAGAAGGACAATCTGATGAACTCGGAGAACCTGGGCATCGTGTTCGGTCCGACGCTGATGCAGCCGCCGGAGCAGAACGCGCTGACGACCTTGAACGACATGCGGCAGCAGAAGCTGGTGGTGCAGCTGATGATCGACAACGAAGACGTCTTGTTCTGAGACCCGCATGGACCTTTTTCTACCTTCGTCTGGTGACTGTGACTCAGGACTACCTGGTGTAGGATCCGTGACCCGAGGACTCCTTCCTGGTGTCACACGTGTCGTGGTGTTCGTTGCTGGTTCAAATCTTTCTTTCTGTACATAAACATGATCTCCAAGCACTTTTTAGCAACTTGTGTAAAGTTTATTTTGTAAAGATGTTTATTTTGTCGCATCCCATGATTAATATATGCCGTCGGGAATGTTGCTCGCTGACTTGATGTTTACGTTGATCGTTCGCCATCCTCACGTGGTTGTTTCAGTTGATCGCCTGTTGCCATGACAACCGTCAAGTCCTTTTTTAACGAGGACGTTTGCGAGGGTTTCGCAAATAAACGTGTAATTTATCAAAGTTTAACGTTTATTTTATTGTGCGAGTGAATGTTTGGAATCAAACGAGTGATTTCATCTGGAAATGTTCGAGGAAAGAAGAAAAGATTTAATGAAAAACTGACCATTTTTTATTTTGTTTAAATTATTTTATTTTATTTATTAAATGTTATTAAAGTTAATGGTCATGAAAGGGTAAATTAAATCAATTTTAATATGAATATTTTTTTAATATATTTTAAATATGTCATGAAAAGATTTAAAAAGCATTGATTGTGATGAAGTAAAACTACATTTTATACACAATGCTAGACATAAAGTATTACAGTGGGAAACACAATAAATATATATTTAAATATAAGTTAAGGTAATTGAAATATGTGATTATATGACAAGAAATATATCAATCACAAAAGTAAATGAATAGAAAGTAGAAAAATGTCAAATAAAACTTTCTCTGTATATATAAATATATCAGATTAGATCATTTAATTTACATTTAATAGTATTTTTATTTACTATACTTAATGTTATTTCTATATTGAATCCTTTCCTTTTTCCTTTTATTCAATTGTCGCCTCTTATTGTTGTTTATATCCGGGTCTGGATCCAGCAGGTGCGACTGGAAATACCGGAGTTTTGCGCAATAATCCTGTTTATAATCTGTTTATAATCTGTTTATAATCCACATGTTGATACGTCTGAGTAACAAGGATTATCAAAGTCTGAGGCTCACCTGCGCACGTTTGCTCCGGAAACACGTCAGAAGTGTCACGTGATCGTGAATGAATCACGCTTTGATTTGGGACAAAGTTTCAGACAAACTGTGACGTCATGACCTCGCGACAAACCGTGCCCTGAGAGAAACTGAGATCAAAGGAGTTTTTATACAACCAGAGATTTCATCTTTTATTTTAACCCCGAAAGTCGT
>NC_141834.1:21789438-21846938 GCF_982586985.1 Callionymus lyra | reverse complement strand
GGATCCATTGCTCTCCAGGAATCCTTCGTGATGCACCAGCAACATGTCTCCATACTTGGACTTTCGTAAACACAGCATTGGTTTGTGCATTATTTCTATTTTCACTTCAGGCTCTGGAAGTTTGCGTCCATTTGTCAGCGCGAGCAGCGCCAGTGAAAGACAAGTGATGTAGAAAAGGATCATGACGATGGAAATAAAGTTAATCTACTAATAATAATAACAAAATAATCTACACTTTTAAAAAAAAAAACCTGCAGAGAAAGTTCAAAACATCGCAGCGACGTGGCAGCCAAGACCTGCAAATCACTGCACGCCCTCCTCCTGATCTGATTGGCCATTATGCGCGTAAGCCCCGCCTTTAAACTTGTTTCTAGTCGTCCATTTGCCAAGTCTCCCGTCGATCACTTTAATCTACGCCCACCGCAGTTGTGTCGTCATAGTTAAGACGCTATTGGCCGCCGCGCTTCGATTCCAGAAAGCAATTACGCCATGTTCTCTACGTAGGCGTCATGTTAAGCCCTGGACGCTACGCCAGTCACTCATCTCTGTCGCGGCCCCGACGGAACGATCAGCTGAGCGTCTTATCTTCGCTAAACCAGTAATGAATGACAAAAGCACGTAACTGCAGCTATGGAGGGGATTTTACACAAGTGGACCAACTATATCAGCGGTGAGCAGTAGTTTCATCTCTTTATTGATGGAAGTTTGTCGCGACTGAAGCTAGTTATCTCCGGCGAACATAGTTGACAGCAGCTAGCTAGCGTTAGCTAACTATGCTACACTAACAACTAGCTCCTCGATGCTCTCCAGTGTAAGTGAATTACGCTGTAAATCTCCTGAGAAGTTCAAGTAAAGGTTTAAGAAACGGCTTCTGTCTATGACGTCACGTTAGTTGTTGCTATTGTGTCGTAGTTTGAACTCCATGCAAGTTTGTGAGAGTGATGCTTCTGGCTGGTTGTGTATCAGTATAAACTGTGTTTGTTTCTAGTTTGACTTTGAGTTTGTCTTCCAGGATGGCAACCTCGTTGGTTCGTGCTGGACGGAGGAACGCTGTCGTACTATGATTCCCAGGAAGATGCGTGGAAAGGTTGCAAGGGCAGCATTAAGATTTCTGTTTGTGAAATCCAAGGTAGATTCTTACGGCTCGTCTCGACATCTGTGTTCGTCCGTGTTCACTGACGCGCTCTCTCTTTTTTTTACATGTCCAGTTCATTCCACCGACTCCACACGAGTAGACCTGACCATCCCGGGGGAGCAGTACTTCTACCTCAGAGCCATCAACCCGGCCGAGAGGCAGAAATGGCTGGTGGCTCTGGGAACGGCCAAAGCTTGCCTCACGGACAACCGCACGAAAAGAGAAAAGGGTAATTTGAAAACATTGTTAAGGTGTTTATTCTACATGATTCATTCAGTTGCTTAACATTGGAAATGTTTTCTTTGTTTATCAGAACTCCAGGAAAACTCTGAAGCGTTGAAAACCAAGATGTCAGAACTCCGGCTTTACTGTGACCTCCTTCTCCAGCAAGTCAACAAAATCAGGGAAAATGACGAGCCTGGAGAACCAGAGGAGGTGAGTTTAGGTTGATCTGCTGCGGAAGCTTCGTGGATTCAGTCACTCAAGTTCATGTACCTTCCTCTACCTTGGTTTGTAGATGTTCAACATGTCCTTCAAAATGTGATTTTTAGAGCGAAATCGACTCTGGAAACATGGTGAAGTCCACATGCACGACGTTCCTCAAGACTCTGGAAGAATGCATGCAGATAGCCAGTCGTACCTTCACCGCAGACATGGCCACACAGAGCCCGCCAGGATCTCCTCCAGTAGCTGCCGTTAAACCTCAAAAGGTACATCTTCGAACCCTCGATACAGAGGCAGGAGTGTGAGACTTATTTCTGTCCACGTCCACAGATCAAACCTGTTCATCACATCAGTCGGAATACTGGAGAAAAGTAGGTTTCCTCTTTTTATTTTAAGCTTTTTATTCAAATCTATACATTGTTTTCATCAACATAAGGAGATCTTGCATTATTTATCCTCAGAAACATTTATAAGAATCTGTTGTGTTGCTCTATTGTTTGCTCACGAAGCTCATCCAGACACGTGAGGACCTTCTGCCAACCGAGCAAACACAGTTAATTGCGGAGCTCAAATGTCTACATGGCTCGGAACATGATAAACACACATGATGACGGTCATAAAGATTTTCACTGGTAAAGCTGTCGCCAAGACCGTGATCTGTAATGCGAGTTCAAATGAATAATGATAATAAACATCGTATTTTTTTTTGTGCTTTTTGGGAAACACAAAGACGCTTTACAAAAAGGATTGGAACGCACAAGAGAAAGGGTTAAACAAAAAAGAGTAGTTTTTGAGAAGTGATATGAAGGTCAGGCACGAGTCGGAGTTCCTGATGGGTTGAGGGAGTGAGTTCCAAAGGGTGTATATAATAGGCCAACAATTATTTATCAAAAAGACCAATAAAAACTTAATTTCTCAGATACATTTTTGTTCTTTACTTAATGGTTTTTAAAGGGTTCAGAGCCGTTTCTACTGAAGATGTAACGAAAACATTGATTTTCAAGTTATTCTTTTATTTTGTCTAATTAATTGACTAAAAATATACATTTCAGGCTGAGACAGTCGTCGGAGAGCATCACAGAACCTTCTCCTCAAGACTCCGGGAGCCTGGAGGAACCAGAACAACCGGCCAAACTGGACCACCAAACTTCTCCGTCAGGTCAGTCGGGTCTTTTTAATGGGTTTCAACGGCACTCCCCGCAAATGGACCTGGTTGTTGCGCGTGCATTATCAGGATTGATGTGGACAGTGATGGACGTCCAGTTGCATATTTCACTGCAGGAAGGTTTACATTATTCATCAGCGCTAATGGAAATGAGCAGGGACGGGCTCACTCGGTACCAGAAGGTTCTGACATGTATTGTGGTGTCGGACCAGAAGGCTTTCGTTTCTCTTGATTAATAAAAATGATTTATTTGCTCTTATTAGTAGTTTTTCAAGAGAACTTTAAGCTTTTTTGTTCTGGCACTCACGCACAAAATAATGCTGACAGGACAAATCTTTGAATAGACATTAAAATATGTGTATTTTGAAGAAAAACAGACTCTTAATCAGGGGTCGCTGACCGTTTTTGCACCACAGACCAGTTGAATGGTGACATTATATTCTCGGACGACCTACCGTTAAAATAAATCGAGTTTGTTTCACTCATTTTTAGTAGTTTACAGTAATAGTTTTGAGTAAACTTGAATGAAAACAAACGTCTTGTTGTGTCAAGAGTCACAGACTTAATGTTACTTCAGAGAAAAACATTTTTTTTCTCTCAACAAAACACCTTTCAGACATTACTAATCAATAGAGTAGAAATTTGTGCCGGTAACTAATTCCACATGAATCATTATGACGGCGAGCCCTGACCTATAGTACACATCCTTCGCCACCTTTTTTCTCCTTAATTGTATTGTCAGAAAATTTGTTGCTACTGTTTGTTTTTTTTTTTATCCTCATGCGTCACGGTTTTCTATTTTTTCATCTGAATTTCTGAGTTATATTATTTCTCGTGTGTGTTTAATGGATCGTTTTGTCTACTTTTGAACTCCACTTAACTTTGAAAAAAACAAACGAGTACAACATGTAGTAAACATCTGGCAGCAACAGGCTCCTCTCCATGCACTGCAGAACGCTTTAAAACATCCTTTGTGTTTTCTGCCATAAGATGCTGCATCAGAACTCCATCATGCTTGACATGCACTTTTACCTTTTGTCGGCCACTTAAGAATTATTTATTTATGTCTTTTCATATGTATTTATTGTATTTATTTGATTGTATTTATTGGTTTGGATGTATGTGTTATTGTTGCTGGACAAAATAATTGATCCTCAAGCGATTAATAAAGCATCTATTTATCTATTTAGTTTTTCTATTCATTTATTAAAGTAAATATTCAACCTCTCAATAGTAAAACATATTGGATTTAAAAAATATGTATTAATTATTAAGAAAAAGTAGTTCAACCTTTTTAAAATGGAAACGATCCAATTCAAGTATTAAATAAAATGAAATAAAATGCTTGAAACAGCGTTTTAAAAATCTTGTTCTCCACAGACGTGGACGCAGACGACGGCGACACCTCGACCCAGGAAGTGAACCATCTTCCCGCTCTGGACGTCTCCGAGAACTCTCTCCCGGACACTCCCGCGGAAACGTTGTCGGAGAGCGAGGGTCACCTGGAGAAGAAGGACGGAGGGCAGACGAGTGAAAGGGAGGAGGAGAAGGAGGACGAGCCTCAGCAGGACCACCAAGAGACCGTCGCAGGTTCAGCCGAGCCGGACGACTCTGAGCAGGTGGAGACTTTCTTCAGCACAATGAGTCACAGGTATGAAAATGCAATCCAGGAAAGTCACATATTGTAGGAGCTTCTAGCAGATGTTTCCGTCCAGACGTCTCTGAGCGTCTTAGCGACACATGTTATAACACTTTTAACCTGTTAGTCTCTTCTCTCCCGATCACGCGTGGAGACCCTGCAGTGATCTGGAGGGTTTGTAAAGATCATTCTACTCTGTTTGACGTGTTTCTTCTGTCGGATCCAGTTCTCTCTGTAACCAGATGGTGTTTTTAAAGACTAGCCACAGTATTAGCAGCAGAACGTTGTGTGAATCATCTTCTGACCTGTACCTGTTCTCTGTCTGTGTTGACCTAATAAAAGTTGTCTCGCAACTAATGTGAATCTGTTTCACTCGTAGATTTAGTGACATAAGACTGGACGACGACAATGGTATCCCCACACAAGCCTTTTTGGATTCATGCTATGCAATAGTGCCTGTATTAGGTAGGACGGTCACCTTTGAGTCTCTCTACATCTGAACCTTCTCATCGATCATTCTCCTTCTCTGTCTGAGCCTTCATCATCTCTCTGGGCCTTTTTTTTTCTTTTTTTTCTTTCACCTGATTCTTCACTTTCTGCCAAGACAACGTTGCATCTGCTGCTGGATTAAACACCTTCTGGGTCTCATGTGGTGGTTTGATTCCCTCAGATCTTCTTCAAATCTGTTTATAATCTCAAAGTGGGTTCATCATGACACAGAAGATGCAATTGTTGAGTTGAAACGTTCATCTGTGGCTCACGATGAACAAAGATTATGTCCAGTGTTTCCAATCGATGTCAACATCTCTGTCACAAAATGGCCGCCTCTTATGTTTTAAGTCGGGATGGAAGTGATGTGACTTGACTGATGGTTTCTCCTCATTTCCAGACAAGCTGGGCTCCACCGTCTTCGCTCCAGTCAAAATGGATTTTGTTGGAAATATAAGGGTAAGTTAGGACCATGTGTTCAAGTTAAAGAAGAAGAAATATGAAAGTTCTTTATGTTGGTGCGTCAGTGTCGTCAGATTATTCAGTAGTTTTCATTCTTTTAAGCGTTAATTATTTAATTGAATAATTTAATTTAAGAGTCATTTATAATTATAAAAAAATACGTTTTTGTTTTTACAGAATTTCAGATTCATATTCAAAAATAACATTTTTCAAATTCAATATAAAAAGATTGGGATATTCTAGCAACACTTTTATATTGAATTAAACGCATTAAACATAAAATATTTCATTAATAAAAAATCAGTTTTTGAACTATTGGAATTAAAAATTCAAACTATGTAGAAAAAAAACAAAAAAAAAAAACATTTTACTATTCATTTATTAATGAAAACTTTCATTCAAAATTCAACCTTTCATTATAGAAATGATTGTATTTTTAAAACAAGAATTCACTTTTAAAATATTGATTTTTCTAAATTCAATTATTAAAAAAATGAATTCTTCTTTTATAAATGTTTTAAAAAATATTCAATAAAATCTAATTTTAAGCTTAAACAACATTTCAATAAATCAACATTTTAAATGTTTAATTCCACATTTAAATATTCACGTGGCACTGATTTACTTCTTTATAATTTCTCTTGAAACCAACGTATGATGTGAGTTTATGTTACAGAAAATCATCTGAATAAATGTGAAATGTCATGTTGATGTTTGGAGTGTTTTCACGAACTTATTCTTAATAAAATATCTTCATATAACACAAGTCCGTTCAAATGTTCTTCAGTCCTCTCCAGGTTTCATCCACTCGTTTCCTCATCTTTCTTCAGACGTGAAGCTTCGATGTCGACAAACTCTTGTCGTTGTTTTCAGAAAATCCAGCAGAAGATGACGTCGAACCCCGACAGCTACCCCACGCTGCAGGCCATCGTGCTGCACGAGGTGCAGACGGACGTGGCTCGGGTCCGGAACTCCGCCACGGAAGCTCTGCTGTGGCTCCGGCGAGGCCTGAAGTTCTTGAAGGAGTTCCTGTCGGAGGTCAACGCCGGCGAGCAGGACATCCAGGGAGCCCTCAGTGAGTCTGAACCTCGTCTCGAATCAAATCCGATCTCATCGTCTCTTCGCTCCCGCAGACCTGGCGTACGGGAAGACGCTGCGTCAGTACCACGGATGGGTGGTACGGGGCGTCTTCGCCGTGAGTGCTCCTCCCACAATCCCCTCTGTTTCCTCGACATTGAACCGACTAACCTCGACATTTGTCTTCAGTTGGCGCTGAGAGCCGCTCCGTCCTATCAGGGCTTCAGCGCCGCCCTGGTGTCCACGGCAGGAGATGAACTGAAGAGCGGCTTCACCAGCGGCGTGCACAGAGACCTGGGGGTCTACCTGCCCGCCATGGACCGGCAGCTCAGCATCCTGGACCAGCTGTACGACGAGTACAACCTGGAGTCTGACGAGGTGGTGTAACGAGGACTTGCTGATGTGAGTGAAGCCTCCTGTGGACGAACAGGATCCATGGATGAGGCGTTTAAAGGCGCCGTAGACGACTTCGACCCGAGCGCGTGACGATCAGGTTCTGAACATGACTCGCAATTGACTTAAAGTCCATCAGTTCTGGTTCAGAGCCACACATTTTACTTGTACACGAGTGAGGACGACGCAGAGTTTACATGTCCGACTCCTTTTCTGAAGCACAGAGCTGTTAGTTCGCTGTTGTATCTCTGTCGCCGCCTCACAAGCCGTTAATGATCTTAATCTAAAGTTGAACGAGGTGATGTCCTCAAGGTCGCGTGAACTCCTGCAGAGGTCGGTTCCTGGCACGAAGACTCTCTAATCCCACGTTCTTCACCCACTCGTGCGGAGATGAAGAACCAGCAGTGACACCATTATCATGAGATTATTGAACAAACGTCTGCTCAGGACTTTTCCATCGGATGCTAAACTAGCACGATTTGAGGAAAATGATAATTTATTATTATTATTATTAATATTTGACCAATATTGCTATTTCATTGTGTGTTTTGTAGTACTCTACAAGTCATTGTACCAGAGACATTTGAATCATCATATTATGCGTGTTATGAAGAAATTAGATTCAATTGATTTAAATAAAATATCTTTATTCAACCTTTGAAAAATACGCGGCAATGCACAAAACACGTGGAATGGACAATATTACAAATAATTATAAATTAAGATCAACAATTGATTAATAAAAACCAGTTGCACTAATGGATCATTTAAACATAGAAAAGCTACTTTTGTATCTGCCGCCCCCTACTGTAGAGTCAGCGTAAGTTGTTTATTTTATTTGTTTATTGCAGCCTCTACGATTTAAAAACGGAATTATTATCAAATATCGATGTCGATTTGCATCAAAAAACATAGTTGAGCCTTTTTTTCCTGATGAGTTGATACTTTTTCAGTCTCATCATGTCAGTGTCGTTCATGGTACACGTTATGTTTGGCTGTTTAACAAAAAGATGAAACAAACTGTTTATTTGCCAAAGTACAACATTTTTGGGACATTATTGTACCAAGAAATTCTGTTTCTTGTCTCATCACTGCTAGAAAACGATACAACGCACACAAAGAATGATGTACTTTTATTTAAAACAAATAAATAATTGATTGAATAAACATAAATATAAATTAATTACAACCAATACAACAATTGTGTAATGAAAAGCATATTTCCACACTTGTTTTAATACCGGTGCAAACATCAGTAATTGCACATTATTGCACGTTACACCTGAGAACCTGCGGTGAAGATGAAGATGTTTTGATGATAACGGTTCCTCGGCTGGTTTGAGCCGAATCTACAGCAGCTTAAAAACACCTTTTTCTTTCAACGAGTATTAAACCAGACGAGCTTGAACAGTTGATCCCACAGACCTGCTGTGTTGTGACGTCAGCGCCCCCTAGTGGCAGCACTGTTTTCTCGTCTCCCGGGACCAACGACGGGTTTCGGCCTCCGCCACCGACCACGACTGACGCCTATGCACGAAGAGGCATCTTCGCAGTGTAAATATTAACTTATGGATCTCACGCACTCGTGTGTTTGACAATGATGTTGCCATGGCGACGCCGACATGTTCTCATGACGTCCAGGCCGATCGAACAAAGACTTCTTTTTTAAAGCAGGAACCAGGAAGTGTTTTTATTCTTCGTACTTGCAGGTGTTTTGCAGACACCCACGGCGTTACTACATGTTTTTATATACGTGTGTATATATATATATATGATGGCGTTTGACTAATAAATGTAATGAAGTTGTTTTCAAATCTTCTGCTTGTTTTTTTCCTCAACATTATGACCACCTGATTCATTCTGCCTTTATTTATTTTAAACTCTAATGGAGAACGAAGGACGGTTATGCTGAAGAAGCAAGAAGGTCTTGGGTTCGAATCCAGCTGGAGGAGTAAACCTTCCTGTGAAAATCTGCTTAAATCTATTTATTTTTTTACAGGAACGCATTTGTTTAAAATATCAATTTATTAAAATCTTCTTTCCTAAGAGGAGGAAATGCAACAGAGTCCAATTCTATTTTAAGAATTAAAAAGTGTTAAATGACAAAGTTATAAGTAATGTTTACATTTGGTTATTTGTACATTTATATAATGTTTTATGCCTTTTACCCTGAGTGGCTGGGAATAACTCGAGTTGTTTAATGAAAATGTATATATAATTATAAGCACAAAGAAGCGATGATGCCACTAGTGACCGCTAGAGGGAGCCGTCGTCGTAGTTGATTCTAAAGCTAGTTCTCCCGTTCACTTGATGCAATTCATTACCTCCGCCAAGAAGGTAATGAAATCGTTTTTTTTTTTTTTTTAAATAACAGATTTCCTCAAAGAATGTTCCAAGTTTGTGTCAATGATTTTGTAGTTTTCTGTAGTTTTATTTGATTCAAGGAAGATTAAAATTCTCACATCAATCATTTTTTTCTTGGCATTCATTTATCCACCATCCCAGAAAGCCAGGGTCGTGCAGGAAGAATAGTAACTGCTCAGTCGTCGTTTAATAATTCCAGGGCGATATGTGTTAACTTAAGAATTACTTCCGTTACGTTTCATCTCGAGGTATATCGTCGTCGTTACCATGTTCAAGAGAACGGTGGCGGTCCAAGGGTCGACCCCTGAGGCACCCCGATTCTGACCATAAATAATAAACCAGCCTCATCATAGCTCATCGTGAAAATGTTGTTGTGTAATCTGAACATTGTTGATCTTGCAGATGTTTTTTTTTTTACACCGTCAGTTGTTTCTGGTTAAACTTTTGGCTTCCGTTCAAAGTTGGAACCACAACAAAACCTTTTAAATAGAAAAGCTTTCAATCCTAAAGTAGATCCTTCATCCTGACGAGCTGGACCTGGACCAGTTCCTTCATGTCTCCTGAGGTGATGGATGCTCGGCTGCAGCTCTGAGTCTCTGATGTGATTTGGAGAAGACTTGGACCCATAACTCGTTTACCTTCAGACACGAACGTCTGCGTCATGTCTTCTGTCCCGTGAACACGGTTCTGTTCTGCTGGTCCTGCTGACGGAACCAGAATCTCCAGGAAGATCCTGACGGATGCCTCGGATCGATGAGGTCTGGATCACAACCGTGTCCTCGCAGCAGGAGGAGCTGCTGACGGATGATGGTCTTCGCTGGTCCTGAGTCAGAAGGTAGCATTGATTGGTGTTAGCATGCTAGCTTCCCTGCTGAAAGCTAAGCTACGATTTATTCAGGAACCTTCATTATTGTGAAAACACTCAGTTTTGAGTCAATGTTTTTCAGCATTTCTATCGATTTTTGAGACAATCGACACCTTTTTCTTAGAGGTCGTCGACCTTTTTTACAACTGGTTTAACATCTGGATTATGTTCACAGATTTACAAATAAATCGTGTAGAGTTTGTGAGATTATTACTAGTTTACAGGTTTATATTTGATCATCTTGACTGAAACGAGCGTCTTGATGTGTCAAGAGTCGTGTTTCTTAAGAGAAAATACTATCTTTATGTAAATAAAAACCGTGAACTCAATAAAATAATTAGATTTTTTTTTTTTTCAATTAAACTAATATTCACAGTGTTTGTTCATTTTTGTTTTGCAATTAAACTCCGGCCTCAATATGGCAGCAGTCACTTCGTCCCCTGCAGCTTAAAGATCCCGGCGATGACTGAGGATGAGAGGATACAGTGAGTCCAGCAGCTTTTAAAGCTGATGTTTGGACATATTTTGGTTTGAAAACAAATGAAAGTAGTTAAGACTTCGTCAAGAGTCATGTGGTCTGTAAATACTACAACACCAGAGTCAAGTACTGGACAATACTACACATATATACTTGTTACTACACTATCACAACACCAGAGTCAAGTACTGGACAATACTACACATATATACTTGTTACTACACTATCACGACACCAGAGTCTAGTACTGGACAATACTACACATATATACTTGTTACTACACTATCACGACACCAGAGTCAAGTACTGGACAATACTACACATATATACTTGTTACTACACTATCACGACACCAGAGTCAAGTACTGGACAATACTACACATATATACTTGTTACTACACTATCACAACACCAGAGTCAAGTACTGGACAATACTACACATATATACTTGTTACTACACTATCACAACACCAGAGTCAAGTTCTGGACAATACTACACATATATACTTGTTACTACACTATCACAACACCAGAGTCAAGTTCTGGACAATACTACACATATATACTTGTTACCACACTATCACAACAACAGAGTCAAGTACTGGACAATACTACACATATATACTTGTTACTACACTATCACAACACCAGAGTCAAGTACTGGACAATACTACACATATATACTTGTTACCACACTATTACAACACCAGAGTCAAGTACTGGACAATACTACACATATACAGTATACTTGTTACTACACTATCACAGCACCAGAGTCAAGTACTGGACAATACTACACATATATACTTGTTACTACACTATCACGACACCAGAGTCTAGTACTGGACAATACTACACATATATACTTGTTACTACACTATCACGACACCAGAGTCAAGTACTGGACAATACTACACATATATACTTGTTACTACACTATCACGACACCAGAGTCAAGTACTGGACAATACTACACATATATACTTGTTACTACACTATCACAACACCAGAGTCAAGTACTGGACAATACTACACATATATACTTGTTACTACACTATCACAACACCAGAGTCAAGTTCTGGACAATACTACACATATATACTTGTTACTACACTATCACAACACCAGAGTCAAGTTCTGGACAATACTACACATATATACTTGTTACCACACTATCACAACAACAGAGTCAAGTACTGGACAATACTACACATATTTACTTGTTACTACACTATCACAACACCAGAGTCAAGTACTGGACAATACTACACATATATACTTGTTACCACACTATTACAACACCAGAGTCAAGTACTGGACAATACTACACATATACAGTATACTTGTTACTACACTATCACAACACCAGAGTCAAGTACTGGACAATACTACACATATATACTTGTTACTACACTATCACAACACCAGAGTCAAGTACTGGACAATACTACACATCTATACTTGTTACTACACTATTACAACACCAGAGTCAAGTACTGGACAATACTACGCATATACAGTATACTTGTTACTACACTATCACAACACCAGAGTCAAGTACTGGACAATACTACACATATATACTTGTTACTACACTATCACAACACCAGAGTCAAGTACTGGACAATACTACACATATATACTTGTTACTACACTATCACAACACCAGAGTCTAGTACTGGACAATACTACACATATATACTAGTTACTACACTATCACAACACCAGAGTCAAGTACTGGACAATACTACACATATATACTTGTTACTACACTATCACAACACCAGAGTCAAGTACTGGACAATACTACACATATATACTTGTTACTACACTATCACAACACCAGAGTCAAGTACTGGACAGTACTACACATATATACTTGTTACTACAGTATCATAACACCAGAGTCAAGTACTGGACAATACTACACATATATACTTGTTACTACACTATCACAACACCAGAGTCAAGTACTGGACAGTACTACACATATATACTTGTTACTACAGTATCATAACACCAGAGTCAAGTACTGGACAATACTACACATATATACTTGTTACTACACTATCACAACACCAGAGTCAAGTAGTGGACAGTACTACACATTTATACTTGTTACTACAGTATCATAACACCAGAGTCAAGTACTGGACAATACTACACATATATACTTGTTACTACACTATCACAACACCAGAGTCAGGTACTGGACAGTACTACACATATATACTTGTTACTACAGTATCATAACACCAGAGTCAAGTACTGGACAGTACTACACATATATACTTGTTACTACACTATCACAACACCAGAGTCAAGTACTGGACAATACTACACATATATACTTGTTACTACACTATCACAACACCAGAGTCAAGTACTGGACAATACTACACATATATACTTGTTACTACACTATCACAACACCAGAGTCAAGTACTGGACAATACTACACATATATCCTTGTTACTACAATATCACTATATATCACAATATCATTGACCCTGTATACGTAATGTTTCTTCACACTCACTCCTACATTTCAGACAGTAATAATCCATAAAACAGAAATAATGTACATTATGTTGTCTTTCTGTTTGGCCCAGTAACAAATGTACCGCAGTACTGCAGTACTGCACCGTGTTAAACGACCTTGTGACTCGACATTCAAGGACAGCACGAAGGCAGAAACTTGTTGACAGTGATTTTTATGATGGTTACAACTTCAGTATAAATCATACAAGTGAAAAAACGTCACAGTTCTACGTTGGTGTCACGTTAAATACCGCATGCAGGAGCGTCTGTGCATACGTACGATATATACAGTCAAACATGGAACATTCCGCAGGTTTTTCTGTCTCGTCATCATCATGGCGTTGAGACGACAGCAGCCATTCTAGCACTTCATCACAAACAAGCAGCAAAGTTATAGTAACAGTCGCGGCTGCTATAGAAACACGTCCGAGGGTCGTGATTGGCTGAGACAGAACCACAGGATCAAGAGGTAAAGATTCATGTACTAGGATTAACTTCCTCCTTTTTCCTGTGCCGGGAGAAATTCATTAACAGTGTTGAGCCTTTTTTGTTGTTGTTGTTGTTGTTGTTGATGGAAGCACAGAAAGCTGCTGTGTTTGCTTCTGCGAACAGTCGATGTCGAACTACTTCCTGAGAGATTTGTGTGGAGCTCACGATCCGTCGCCCTCCTGTGGTGTCGGGATGTCGGTGCGACGGTTTCATGCTGCGCCGCGGCGGCGTTTTCTTCAGAGCGTCATGCAGCCGCTGAACCTGAGGCCGACGAGGACGAGTCGGATGATTTTTCCCGACGGGTTTGTTTTAGTGGTGGGTGAATGTTTGTCGGACGACACGGTTCCTCCGGCCGGAGCGAGGGTCTACTTCAGCCTTCCTCCAGTGTCTCTTAACAATATTCGCTAATACTTATTTTGGCTTTAAAACTCCCAAACGCGTGGAGAAAGAATCCAACCGTTGCTGCCGCCGATCCTCAAGTGAAGTACTTGCAGTTGGTGGAGTCGATGTAACAGTGTGTCGTGCACTTCAGCTGACCGTAGGACCTGCAAGAAAACGGGTATTTTTGTCACACAATAGAGTGTACTCTGGTTCTCCTAGTACTGATGCAGATTTCTACTGCAGTACTTGTGCAGATGGATCCATTTTCTACCTTTGTTTGCTATGAGCTAGTTTTTACCAAAGCTGTTGTGGCAAATGTTTTTACAAATGTGTTTGCATAATTGAAACTCAAGCCTTAAATATGTGAGTCCATTTGAAAATGTCGGTCTTAAGCAAATATGTCACTCAATTTGTAAATTTGTTTTTCCATTTGTAAATGTGAAGTTGGATTTGCAAATGTGTAACTTGATTTCCAAATAAGTAATTTGATTTTTGTAAATAAGTCGTTTAATTTGCAGTTATGTTACCCGATTAACCAACAGTTAACTTGATTGGCACTCACTGTATCTAATTCAATTTGCAAATGTGTATCTTGATTTGCAAATGTGTAACTTGATTTCCAAATAAGTAATCAGATTTTTGTAAATAAGTCGTTTAATTTGCAGTTATGTTACTCGATTAACCAACAGTTAACTTGATTGGTACTCACTCTATCTAATTCAATTTGCAAATGTGTAACTTGATTTCCAAATAAGTAATCAGATTTTTGTAAATAAGTCGTTTAATTTGCAGTTATGTTACTCGATTAACCAGTAGTTAACTTGGTTGGCAGGTATTGTATGTAATTCAATTTTCAAATGTGTATCTTGATTTGCAAATGTGTAACTTGATTTCTAAATAAGTAATCAGATTTTTGTAAATAAGTCGTTTAATTTGCAGTTATGTTACTCGATTAGCCAACAGTTAACTTGATTGGTACTCACTCTATCTAATTCAATTTGCAAATGTGTAACTTGATTTGCAAATGTGTAACTTGATTTTCAAATAAGTAATCAGATTTTTGTAAATAAGTTGTTTAATTTGCAGTTATGTTACTCGATTAACCAGTAGTTATTTGGTTGGCAGGTACTGTATGTAATTCAATTTGCAAATGTGTTCACTGATTTGCAAATGTGTAACTTGATTTCCAAATAAGTAATCAGACATTTGTAAATGAGTCGTTTAATTTGCAGTTATTTTACTCGACTAGCCAACAAATCACGCATTTGAAGATCAAGTTACAGATACTACTGCACATTTGAAAATCCCGTTTAGCGTTTGACGATCCAGTTACTGTACTTGTACATTTACACCTTTACAAATGATTGAACTCACCCTGGAAGATACGAGTTGCACGTCTGATATCCGAAGTCTTTCCCGTCGCACTCCTCCGCACCCTCGTAACGATATCCGTCGCCGCAGTAGGCGTGTCTGCACTCTGGACAGGAAGTGTTTCAGAGGAACGTCGCACTTTAAACGCCTCACGAGGTCAGAGGTCACGTGACTTACTGACGCATCCGTCCGTCACGACCCGGTTCCCGTCGTCGCACTCCTCCCCGGCGCCGACCTGCACGATCCCGTCGCCGCAGTAGCCTTCCTCGTCCGGGGCGTTCTCCATGGACTGGAACGGCGCCACCTGGAACGGGGACGTCTTCGCGGAGGGTTAGACGTGGTCGAGGTTCTCGGACCTGAAAGTTCTCCTCACCTGGATGGGGAACCAGCCGTCGGCGTCTTTGAAGTAGAGCGAGCGCTGGTCTTTGCAGAAGGCGATGGCGTTGTCCATGTGGAGGCGCCGCAGCTCGTCCTCGTTGCTCACCACGAATATCTGGCAATGAAGAAGAAACTTTAAAACCACCGTCGCACAATTCCGAGACTGTCGACACATTGTTGTCGGTCGTACGTTTCCGGCGACAAATCAACTTCCTGTTGTCTTCCTATCTTTGCCTAAGGGGGTCTAAAGTTAGTGGTGGGTAGAAAACGTTTTGATTTAGGACTGACTGTTTTGGGAGAGCTTCGATTGTTGCAGTGCCTTATGGGACTTGTGGTCGTTGGGATTTGGGGGAAAAAAAAACAAATGTACAAATAAAAGTCCGACTTACGACTGGAACTTTAGTGTAGCTTGCTCTGGATAGTTGGTCGTCATAAGGAGAACTACTGAGGGAACTACAGCTGCACTTTCCAGGAGGTCCAGGTGGTCCACGAGCCCCCTTGGTCCCAACCATGTAAAGTCCTGCAGGAGCATAAAGCAGCACTTTGGACCTGAAGGTACGTGAAGAAGCTACGACATCATCATGTGATGCTAACATGGTTCTAGATGGAGCACCTGAGGCTGGTGATCCAGGAGGACCAGGGTGACCTGGAGTTCCCTGTGGACCTGCTGGCCCCATTGGACCGACACCGCCCACTTCACCTTTCGTGCCCTGAAGCACAAACCAGTCCAGATCGTGAGGTTTGATCAGCTCCGCTAACATGTTTTCTTTCACTGCTTCACATTGTTCAGGTGAAGATACCACCATCGTACCTGTTTCCCTCTTTTCCCGGGTCTCCCTGTGGGGCCCCTGTTGCCCGAGGTACCGGGTTCACCTTTTGGACCCATTTCTCCCTGCATTGAAATCAAGAATGAATTGAAAACCAATGTTTATGTTGAGATTCTGGGTTTGAACTATCGTTACTGTTACTAACCTTCTGTCCCAGCATGCCAGGGAAGCCCATCGCCCCCTGTTGACGCAATCAAAACAGTCTTAGTGAGTTTTCTCACCTCCATGTTCTCTGTTCCTCGTCTTATCTTAAACACCGGCGGCTTTAAAGGTCACTTTATCAACGAGAATCTACTTTGATTCTGAGCCGAAGGTTTCAATGCAAATCAACCCACTTTGTCTCCTTTGATGCCGTTTTCCCCGCGATCTCCCAGGGATCCCTGAGAAGAATCAACACAACCGTGAAAACCTCTCAGTCGTCGGTTTAAAGTATTCAAAGTATCCTTGAAAGTACCTTTTCTCCTTTATATCCGGCCAGACCCTGAAAAACAGGTTTTGTCAGCGAGAGTGTTATGATGACCATTTTCTACCTTTTTTTGCTATGAGCTAGTTTTTACCAAAGCTGTTACAAGTGTAGCAAACGTTTTTGCAAATGTGAAAAACACTTTACAATTTTTTTTGCATATTTGAAACTCAAATTAAAAAAAAAACTAAATATGTTAGTCCATTTGAAAATGTTGGGCTTGATAGCAAATATGTCACTCAATTTGTACACTTGTCATTCCATTTGCAAATGTGTACTTTGTTTTGCAAATGTGTAACTTTGATTTGTCAATGTTTAACTTGATTTGCAAATGCGTAACTTGATTTGCAAATTAGTACTGTTTTGCAAATGTGTAACTTTGATTTGATAATTTGTAGAACTTTATTTGCAAATGCGTAACTTGATTTGCAAATACGTAACTTGATATGCAAATGTGTTACTTGATTTGCAAATGCGTAACTTGATTTGCAAATGCGTAACTTGATATGCAAATGTGTTACTTGATTTGCAAATGTGTTACTTGATTTGCAAATGCGTAACTTGATATGCAAATGTGTTACTTGATTTGCAAATAAGTAATTCGATTTTTGTAAATAAGTCGTTTCATTTGCAGTTATGTTACTCAATTAGCCAATAGTTCACTTGATTGGCAGGTACTGTATGTAATTCAATTTGCAAATGTGTAACTCGATTGCCACCAACATTATTCCCTTTGCAAATATGTTCTTTTGTTAACAAACATATAACTTGATTTACACACTTTACTCAAAGAGTGTAATGAGGTTGAGAGGGAATGATACTCAGAGGTAGTTCTGATGCGGGTCTTACCCTCGGCCCGATCGGTCCTCTGGATCCGGGCAACCCCATCAGTCCCGGGTCACCCTTCTCGCCCTGAAGGACGGAAACAGAGGTTGTTTAGTGTAAGCAGAGCCGAGCTGAGACCACTTTATAAGGTGAGGTCTGGAGACCGAGGTCGGGACCAGAAGACGTCGGTGATGGTTTGATTGACAGGACATGGATGCCACCACGTTACAAGCTGGACTTACTCACTTTGGGCCCACTTGGTCCCGGCCATCCAGCTGGTCCCTGTTTCCCAGGAAGTCCAGGAGGACCGGTCCGGCCCTGGAGACACGGAAATAACTGAATCCATATTTGTAACACGATGACATGAACGTTTAATACCACCACACTCATGATTAATGCGCCCACCACTGTATTTGACACCCCATTAAAGTCGACACCCCACATCCAACTACTACACAACAAGGCAGCACGATCCACACTACAACACTATCCAACCCCCTACACACCTTTGACGTCCCGTCACACTACACTCATGACACGACTACCAACAAACGCACCTACCACACTGTTACAGTCCCATATCCATAACCAACGTGCCTACCCCAGTGACTGACCATTTAATACTCATCAAAATAATACAATTTTAGTTGTTTTGTGTCCTTTACATCAGTCAAACTCAAAAGTGCAATCTTGCACAGTCAAAAGCCACCCCACACCTTGACGCACCCACCACACAGTACAACTTCTCAACATGTGGCATGATAACCATAACACATATTTACACACCCACCACACTTTGTAAAAAAAAACACCACAGGACCCTCACTTTGTAACACACCCACCACAGGACTCTCACTTTGTAACACATACACCACGGGACCCTCACTTTGTAACACAACCACGGGACCCTCACTTTGTAACACAACCACCACGGGACCATCACTTTGTAACAAACCCACCACGGGACCCTCACTTTGTAACAAAACCACCACGGGACCCTCACTTTGTAACACAACCACCACGGGACCATCACTTTGTAACACAACCACCACGGGACCATCACTTTGTAACAAACCCACCACGGGACCCTCACTTTGAAACACATCCACCACAGGACCCTCACTTTGTAACACACCCACCACAGGACCCTCACTTTGTAACAAAATCACCACGGGACCCACACTTTGTAACACACCCACCACGAGACCCACACTTTGTAACACAACCACCACAGGACCCTCACTTTGTAACACAACCACCACGGGACCCCTACTTTGTAACACACCCACCACGAGACCCACACTTTGTAACACAACCACCACAGGACCCTCACTTTGTAACACACCCACCACAGGACCCCTACTTTGTAACACAACCAACCACGGGACCCACACTTTGTAACACAAACACCACGGGACCCACACTTTGTAACACAAGCACCACGGGACCCACACTTTGTAACAGAACCAACCACGGGACCCTCACTTTGTAACACAACCACCACGGGACCATCACTTTGTAACACAACCACCACGGGACCATCACTTTGTAACACACCCACCACGGGACCCACACTTTGTAACAAACCCACCACGGGACCCTCACTTTGAAACACATCCACCACAGGACCCTCACTTTGTAACACACCCACCACAGGACCCTCACTTTGTAACAAAATCACCACAGGACCCTCACTTTGTAACAACCACCACGGGACCCACACTTTGTAACACACCCACCACGAGACCCACACTTTGTAACACAACCACCACAGGACCCTCACTTTGTAACACACCCACCACAGGACCCCTACTTTGTAACACAACCAACCACGGGACCCACACTTTGTAACACAAACACCACGGGACCCACACTTTGTAACACAAACACCACGGGACCCACACTTTGTAACACAACCAACCACGGGACCCACACTTTGTAACACAACCACCACAGGACCCTCACTTTGTAACACACCCTAATATCATTCTATGACTTCCTACCACAATGTCAAACTATCACATCCACCCCATACTATATGAAATTCCCAGCCACTCGTTATTGCTGGCACCATCTTCTCAGACTTATGTCCGACCCCAGGACCCCAATAACATCTCACATAACACCTACGACGTACGATGCCCACCCCATAACCCTTGTCCAACCCCAACATTAAGTCATGACACAAGCGTTCCCTCCCTACGTCATCTCTTTGTATTTATTTACATTTAAGATCCTCATGATCCTGTCGAGCGGTTTCTAACACGAGCCTATCAAACCCGTTCTATTAGTCGTACTGTGGCTGGAATCCTCCACGTGTCCAGGAAGAATGACTTTAACGAGCGCTGTCACTTTGTTCTATTTAATTGAGTGATAGCCGTGCACGGACCAGGAGCCCACGCTGGTAATAAAGTGATTGACGACCTGACCGGAGCACTAAGCTAAATTGCACTGCGGCGCTGCAAAGCTGCTCCGTCAGGACCCCGGAGCGCCGGAGCTCTCCCGCCCCGGACCACTTGCACCGACGGCTCCGAGTCTTGCTGCCGATCGCATTCACAGTCTACGTGGAGTCGTGCTCGCGACCCAACGAGTCGTCTCTCGTCAAGGTCGTCGCCGCCGCCGCCATCGTGGCGCGAACGTGAATAAATCCACTTAGAGGAGAATCTGGAGAGATTGATGGAGACGCTCACCTTTTGTCCAGGTCGCCCGATTTCTCCCTGACGACAGAAGATACAAACAGATGCGGATTAATCCAGTTACTGGACATGTTGGTTGAACTATAGACGACTTTTAGATCCACGAGTAAATCATGCGACTTCCAGACACACAACAGGATTCTTCAGGACCACGAGACACGTGGTATGAAACACTAGAGGTGCTTTATTTTGGAAAATAAAACGATTAAAACTCACTTTATGATGGGAAATGACTGGGCTAGAAAGATATTTACTCAACCACACATATTGACATCATGGCTTGAGTTTTCAATGGTTGGAACATCAGGAAGAAAACTAACCATAGTGTGGTTCAAATAAGACGAGCTGTCAATCATTCTAGTCTGTGAACTTGTCTCTCAGATGATCAGTAACTTATGGAGTTTAAAGATGCGATATATATATTGACATATTTGATGAAGTTTCTCTCTTCACTGCAAGGGAATTTATTCTGACTTTAAACCAAATCTGATGCTTGTTCTTTGTCCAAGTTCACATCTTTAAGTCATATATTCCTAACTTGGAATTTATGTTTATTTTTTCTTATTTACACGTGAATAACTGCAGTTCTGTCATTCTTCAGAAGGGCAGCATGAGAATCCATGTCTAGAAATATTGTAATAGCAGAATAAATACCCAATTTACTTAAAAAAATATCTAGTATTTGGATTAAACATGGATTCTGGACATTATTATTTTCAATCATATTTTAATATTTAACTATATTGACTAAACCTTAAGTACAACAAATTAAAAATGTAATCAAAACAGCGACTCCTTGAATCTTCTTCCTTGTACTTCAGTGTTTTTGGAAGTTTTCTTGCAGTTGTTTACGTCGATGACCTGCGTTTGTTAGCATTAGCTTAACGCTCAAGTCTTCAACAGCTCCAACAAACAAAGGTGTGTTTATAGAGACTTTACCTTTTCTCCCTTCGGCCCCTCCATACCCGGCAGTCCCGGCGGACCCTGAGATGACGACACATGTACACAAGAGTCAGAAAAGTATCACGATAATACTGTACTGTCGACACATCCCACCACAGCACGGGGTTTCAATCGGCTAAAGACGGCGACTATCGATCTGAGAAGTGCCTGCTGGACTGTTTCTGAGCCTGGCAGGAACAGACGCTGCACATTTCATCAACTTGTGGAATCAAACCAGCATCTCCTCCTGGATCTGGGATAGTTCTGGGACCCCCCAGACCCCCCCAGATCCCCCCAGACCCCCTCAGACCATCTATACGCGCGGCGAGTCTTCGGAAGGTTTCTGAAAACGACAGGCGGACGCTGGCAGGCGGTGGAAAAAGGCTATTTGTGTCTGGGCTAAATGTGGAGCGTTAATGGGTGGACGTGTGGCCTCGGACGTCTCCTGTCCTGCAGCGACTCGTCAACTCAAACCCGTGCAGGAGCCGGGGTCTCGAGCTCGGTCGGGTCTATTGGCTATTGTTTGGTTTCTGGACGGTGTCGAAGTAGATTTGAGATTGAGACGGACCAGCCGGACTCACCTGAGGTCCAGCAGGACCAGCAGGTCCCGGGGGGCCGCGGACACACTGACCGCCCTTCTCCTCGTTGCCAGACTCTGATTCACCATCCTGCAAAATCAACACATGTGATAACGCATAATTAATTCGCTTTAAATGTACTTTTCTTTCTTGATAATGTTTCTATTTTTACGTTTTACTGAATATTTAGCGAATATTATGATATTTATATTAGAAGTTAATGACATAAATAATATAACTTAACACAAGTAGGCTCTATATAATAATGAATTCTTATGATTGAAGAACGTTTCAGTCACAATCTTTGTACAGAACTAAACTCTCCTCGATGGCATCGTTAACAACATACAACATTATATGTATACATACACAACATACACTTATATATATGAAAACATTGAATGAATAAATAAAATAAAAATACATTTATCATAATCATATTTCAGGATTTAGCTTCAAATATATTGACTGTTAATGAGGCAGAAACCTAAACTACAACCAGACTCACCGGGACAGCATCATTAACAAGGTTTTTATATTACCTACATTTTCCTAATGTTACTTGTACATATGGTTACAAATATAAAATTAAATATAACAATAAAATAGGACTTTTAAAAAGGTTGAATTAAATATATTTAATAATACGAAAATACATCAGTTTATCATAATCATGTTTCAATATTTAGCTCCAAATATATTGACTGTGAATGAGGCAGAAACCTAAACTACAACCAGACTCAACTCTTCATATTACATAAGCTCAAATATAAATGAATTAAAAGATGAAAAATAAAACGATACAGATAGTAATGCAACACATTTATGTCAATCATTCTCACACAGTATTTTGTGTGAAATATATTGACTGTGGTGAGGCAGAAACCTAAACTACAACCAGACTCAACTCTTTATATTACATGTACATTAGTTCACAAGCTCAAATATAAATGATTTAAAAGATGAAAAATAAAACGATACATATAGTAATGCAACACATTTATTTCAATCATAATCGCACAGTATTTTGCGTGAAATATATAGACTGTGATGAGGCAGAAATCTAAACTAAGACCAGACTCAACTCTTCATATTACATAAGCTCAAATATAAATGATTTAAAAGATGATAAATAAAACGATAAGTATAGTAATGCAACACATTTATTTCAGTAATACTCAGTATTTTGCGTGAAATATATTGACTGCAACGAGGCAGAAACCTAAACTAAAACCAGACTCAACTCTTTATATTACATAAGCTCAAATATAAATGATTTAAAAGATGATGAATAAAAGGATAAGTATAGCAATGCAACACATTTATTTCAGTCATACTCAGTATTTTGCGTCAAATATATTGACTGTAAATAAGGCAGAAACCTAAACTACAACCAGACTCAACCCTTTATATTACATATATTCACAAGCTCAAATATAGACGATTTAAAAGATGACAAATAAAAGGATACGTATAGTAATGCAACACATTTACTTCAGTCATACTTGTATCTAATATACTGACTGCAACGAGGCAGAAACCTAAACTACAACCAGACTCAACCCTTTATATTACATAAGCTCAAATATAAATTAATTAAAAGATGACAAATAAAAGGATACGTATAGTAATGCAACACATTTACTTCAGTCATACTTGTATCTAATATACTGACTGCAACGAGGCAGAAACCTAAACTACAACCAGACTCAACCCTTTATATTACATAAGCTCAAATATAAATGAATTAAAAGATGACAAATAAAAGGATACGTATAGTAATGCAACACATTTACTTCAGTCATACTTGTATCTAATATACTGACTGCAACGAGGCAGAAACCTAAACTACAACCAGACTCAACCCTTTATATTACATAAGCTCAAATATAAATGAATTAAAAGATGACAAATAAAAGGATACGTATAGTAATGCAACACATTTACTTCAGTCATACTTGTATCTAATATACTGACTGCAACGAGGCAGAAACCTAAACTACAACCAGACTCAACCCTTTATATTACATAAGCTCAAATATAAATGAATTAAAAGATGACAAATAAAAGGATACGTATAGTAATGCAACACATTTACTTCAGTCATACTTGCGTCTAATATATTGACTGTAACGAGGCAGAAACCTAAACTACAACCAGACTCAACCCTTTATATTACATAAGCTCAAATATAAATTAATTAAAAGATGACAAATAAAAGGATACGTATAGTAATGCAACACATTTACTTCAGTCATACTTGTATCTAATATACTGACTGCAACGAGGCAGAAACCTAAACTACAACCAGACTCAACCCTTTATATTACATAAGCTCAAATATAAATTAATTAAAAGATGACAAATAAAAGGATACGTATAGTAATGCAACACATTTACTTCAGTCATACTTGTATCTAATATACTGACTGCAACGAGGCAGAAACCTAAACTACAACCAGACTCAACCCTTTATATTACATAAGCTCAAATATAAATGAATTAAAAGATGACAAATAAAAGGATACGTATAGTAATGCAACACATTTACTTCAGTCATACTTGTATCTAATATACTGACTGCAACGAGGCAGAAACCTAAACTACAACCAGACTCAACCCTTTATATTACATAAGCTCAAATATAAATGAATTAAAAGATGACAAATAAAAGGATACGTATAGTAATGCAACACATTTACTTCAGTCATACTTGTATCTAATATACTGACTGCAACGAGGCAGAAACCTAAACTACAACCAGACTCAACCCTTTATATTACATAAGCTCAAATATAAATCAATTAAAAGATGACAAATAAAAGGATACGTATAGTAATGCAACACATTTACTTCAGTCATACTTGCGTCTAATATATTGACTGTAACGAGGCAGAAACCTAAACTACAACCAGACTCAACCCTTTATATTACATAAGCTCAAATATAAATGAATTAAAAGATGACAAATAAAAGGATACGTATAGTAATGCAACACATTTACTTCAGTCATACTTGTATCTAATATACTGACTGCAACGAGGCAGAAACCTAAACTACAACCAGACTCAACCCTTTATATTACATAAGCTCAAATATAAATTAATTAAAAGATGACAAATAAAAGGATACGTATAGTAATGCAACACATTTACTTCAGTCATACTTGCGTCTAAAATATTGACTGTAACGAGGCAGAAACCTAAACTACAACCAGACTCGGGGCTCAGTGCTTTAAAGCGACAGACGTCACGTAGAGTCCAAGTCAAGGACGCGTCGCTCGTGAGCGCGAGTATAGAATCACGTGACTCACCTGGCGGCGCCAGAGCGAGGGGGGGGGCGGGAAGAGGGGTGGCGGGGGGGGGCCCATCAGGCAGCAGGGGTCCAACCTCTTGGGCTCCTCGGGCGACCTGAGAGCTGAGCAAGGTGCACAGTCACACAGGAAACCATGACAGGCGGTAAAATTAGACCCACACACACACGCACACGCACACACACACACACACACACATACACACACACACCCACACACACACACACACACACACGACAGGTGCAAACTATCAAGTGAGCGTCTCTTAAGGAGCCTCGCGGGTTATTCTTAGCAAGAAAGTTGTTAAGAAGAAGCTCTAAAAATACCGGCCGGTCGTACCTACAGGTCTCACTACGGCGTTCCTACCTGGGAACGACACGAAGCTGTCCAGGAAGGAGGATCCGGCCAGACCATAGTAGAAGCAGAGGTACAGTCCGAGCGTGAGGCGAGTCATTTCTGCTCCAGAGACACTTTATTTGTGAGCAGCCCTGACACCGTCTTCTCCTCCTCGCCGTCCTCCCTCTCTCCTCCCCCCTCCTCCCTCGCTCCCTCGCTCCCTCGCCTCCTTCACGCCCTCACGAGAGGGAGCGTCCGCCGTCGCCCATTAAATCTTCCCTCGGTGTTCTTCACAGGGACGTCCTGCCAGCTGCTCCGCCGCCAATATTAGCCATACTACAGCAGGCGGAGGTCGAGGGGTGTCGGAGGGTGTCGGGGGGTCTTCCTCAGTTGTTTCCACTCGCAAGACATATTTGACATTCATTCAAAGTGTCAAACACTTGGAGTCCAGATTGTTAGGGAAACTTTTTCAGGCCACAATCTGTCAATAAATCAACTTTTATTTCTGTAGTTTCGTCCCCCATTCCGTAGAGACTTGAGTTTTACAGGAAAGAATAGTATGACATTAGGGTGTGTTAAAAAGTAAGTAAGTAAGTAATTTTTATTTGTATAGCGCTTTTCAAGACCAGGGTCACAAAGCGCTTAAACAATCAAAACAATATTCAATAAAGTATATACTTTAAAGATCAAGATAATACTGAGAACAACACAGGAGTTCCAGAAAATCAAGGAAAAGAATGAACAAATAAAACTGTTTTAAGATGTTTCTTGAAGGAGTCAGTAGATCATCAAACACAGGTGTTTCTTGAAGGAGTCAGTAGATCATCAAACACAGATGTTTCTTGAAGGAGTCAGTGGATCATCAAACACAGATGTTTCTTGAAGGAGTCAGTAGATCATCAAACACAGATGTTTCTTGAAGGAGTCAGTAGATCATCAAACACAGGTGTTTCTTGAAGGAGTCAGTAGATCATCAAACACAGATGTTTCTTGAAGGAGTCAGTTGATCATCAAACACAGATGTTTCTTGAAGGAGTCAGTAGATCATCAAACACAGATGTTTCATGAAGGAGTCAGTAGATCATCAAACACAGATGTTTCTTGAAGGAGTCAGTAGATCATCAAACATAGGTGTTTCTTGAAGGAGTCAGTAGATCATCAAACACAGATGTTTCTTGAAGGAGTCAGTAGATCATCAAACACAGATGTTTCATGAAGGAGTCAGTAGATCATCAAACACAGATGTTTCATGAAGGAGTCAGTAGATCATCAAACACAGATGTTTCTTGAAGGAGTCAGTAGATCATCAAACACAGGTGTTTCTTGAAGGAGTCAGTAGATCATCAAACACAGATGTTTCTTGAAGGAGTCAGTAGATCATCAAACACAGATGTTTCTTGAAGGAGTCAGTAGATCATCAAACACAGATGTTTCATGAAGGAGTCAGTAGATCATCAAACACAGATGTTTCTTGAAGGAGTCAGTTGATCATCAAACACAGATGTTTCTTGAAGGAGTCAGTAGATCATCAAACACAGATGTTTCATGAAGGAGTCAGTAGATCATCAAACACAGATGTTTCTTGAAGGAGTCAGTAGATCATCAAACACAGATGTTTCTTGAAGGAGTCAGTAGATCATCAAACACAGATGTTTCTTGAAGGAGTCAGTAGATCATCAAACACAGATGTTTCTTGAAGGAGTCAGTAGATCATCAAACACAGATGTTTCTTGAAGGAGTCAGTAGATCATCAAACACAGATGTTTCTTGAAGGAGTCAGTAGATCATCAAACACAGATGTTTCATGAAGGAGTCAGTAGATCATCAAACACAGATGTTTCTTGAAGGAGTCAGTTGATCATCAAACACAGATGTTTCTTGAAGGAGTCAGTAGATCATCAAACACAGATGTTTCTTGAAGGAGTCAGTAGATCATCAAACACAGATGTTTCATGAAGGAGTCAGTAGATCATCAAACACAGATGTTTCTTGAAGGAGTCAGTAGATCATCAAACACAGATGTTTCTTGAAGGAGTCAGTAGATCATCAAACACAGATGTTTCTTGAAGGAGTCAGTAGATCATCAAACACAGATGTTTCTTGAAGGAGTCAATAGATCATCAAACACAGATGTTTCTTGAAGGAGTCAGTAGATCATCAAACACAGATGTTTCTTGAAGGAGTCAGTAGATCATCAAACACAGATGTTTCTTGAAGGAGTCAGTAGATCATCAAACACAGATGTTTCTTGAAGGAGTCAGTAGATCATCAAACACAGATGTTTCATGAAGGAGTCAGTAGATCATCAAACACAGATGTTTCTTGAAGGAGTCAGTAGATCATCAAACACAGATGTTTCTTGAAGGAGTCAGTAGATCATCAAACACAGATGTTTCTTAAAGGAGTCAGTAGATCATCAAACACAGATGTTTCTTAAAGGAGTCAGTAGATCATCAAACACAGACGTTTCTTAAAGGAGTCAGTAGATCATCAAACACAGATGTTTCTTGAAGGAGTCAGTAGATCATCAAACACAGATGTTTCTTAAAGGAGTCAGTAGATCATCAAACACAGATGTTTCATGAAGGAGTCAGTAGATCATCAAACACAGATGTTTCTTGAAGGAGTCAGTAGATCATCAAACACAGATGTTTCTTGAAGGAGTCAGTAGATCATCAAACACAGATGTTTCTTGAAGGAGTCAGTAGATCATCAAACACAGATGTTTCTTGAAGGAGTCAGTAGATCATCAAACACAGATGTTTCTTGAAGGAGTCCGTAGATCATCAAACACAGATGTTTCTTGAAGGAGTCAGTAGATCATCAAACACAGGTGTTTCTTGAAGGAGTCAGTAGATCATCAAACACAGATGTTTCTTGAAGGAGTCAGTAGATCATCAAACACAGATGTTTCTTGAAGGAGTCAGTAGATCATCAAACACAGATGTTTCTTGAAGGAGTCAGTAGATCATCAAACACAGATGTTTCATGAAGGAGTCAGTAGATCATCAAACACAGATGTTTCTTGAAGGAGTCAGTAGATCATCAAACACAGGTGTTTCTTGAAGGAGTCAGTAGATCATCAAACACAGATGTTTCTTGAAGGAGTCAGTAGATCATCAAACACAGATGTTTCATGAAGGAGTCAGTAGATCATCAAACACAGATGTTTCATGAAGGAGTCAGTAGATCATCAAACACAGATGTTTCTTGAAGGAGTCAGTAGATCATCAAACACAGGTGTTTCTTGAAGGAGTCAGTAGATCATCAAACACAGATGTTTCTTGAAGGAGTCAGTAGATCATCAAACACAGATGTTTCTTGAAGGAGTCAGTAGATCATCAAACACAGATGTTTCTTGAAGGAGTCAGTAGATCATCAAACACAGATGTTTCATGAAGGAGTCAGTAGATCATCAAACACAGATGTTTCTTGAAGGAGTCAGTAGATCATCAAACACAGATGTTTCTTGAAGGAGTCAGTAGATCATCAAACACAGATGTTTCTTAAAGGAGTCAGTAGATCATCAAACACAGATGTTTCTTAAAGGAGTCAGTAGATCATCAAACACAGACGTTTCTTAAAGGAGTCAGTAGATCATCAAACACAGATGTTTCTTGAAGGAGTCAGTAGATCATCAAACACAGATGTTTCTTAAAGGAGTCAGTAGATCATCAAACACAGATGTTTCATGAAGGAGTCAGTAGATCATCAAACACAGATGTTTCTTGAAGGAGTCAGTAGATCATCAAACACAGATGTTTCTTGAAGGAGTCAGTAGATCATCAAACACAGATGTTTCTTGAAGGAGTCAGTAGATCATCAAACACAGATGTTTCTTGAAGGAGTCAGTAGATCATCAAACACAGATGTTTCTTGAAGGAGTCAGTAGATCATCAAACACAGATGTTTCTTGAAGGAGTCAGTAGATCATCAAACACAGATGTTTCATGAAGGAGTCAGTAGATCATCAAACACAGATGTTTCTTGAAGGAGTCAGTAGATCATCAAACACAGGTGTTTCTTGAAGGAGTCAGTAGATCATCAAACACAGATGTTTCTTGAAGGAGTCAGTAGATCATCAAACACAGATGTTTCATGAAGGAGTCAGTAGATCATCAAACACAGATGTTTCATGAAGGAGTCAGTAGATCATCAAACACAGATGTTTCTTGAAGGAGTCAGTAGATCATCAAACACAGGTGTTTCTTGAAGGAGTCAGTAGATCATCAAACACAGATGTTTCTTGAAGGAGTCAGTAGATCATCAAACACAGATGTTTCATGAAGGAGTCAGTAGATCATCAAACACAGATGTTTCTTGAAGGAGTCAGTTGATCATCAAACACAAATGTTTCTTGAAGGAGTCAGTAGATCATCAAACACAGATGTTTCATGAAGGAGTCAGTTGATCATCAAACACAGATGTTTCTTGAAGGAGTCAGTAGATCATCAAACACAGATGTTTCTTGAAGGAGTCAGTAGATCATCAAACACAGATGTTTCTTGAAGGAGTCAGTAGATCATCAAACACAGATGTTTCTTGAAGGAGTCAGTAGATCATCAAACACAGATGTTTCTTGAAGGAGTCAGTAGATCATCAAACACAGATGTTTCTTGAAGGAGTCAGTAGATCATCAAACACAGATGTTTCATGAAGGAGTCAGTAGATCATCAAACACAGATGTTTCTTGAAGGAGTCAGTTGATCATCAAACACAGATGTTTCTTGAAGGAGTCAGTAGATCATCAAACACAGATGTTTCTTGAAGGAGTCAGTAGATCATCAAACACAGATGTTTCTTGAAGGAGTCAGTAGATCATCAAACACAGATGTTTCTTGAAGGAGTCAGTAGATCATCAAACACAGATGTTTCTTGAAGGAGTCAGTAGATCATCAAACACAGATGTTTCTTAAAGGAGTCAGTAGATCATCAAACACAGATGTTTCTTGAAGGAGTCAGTAGATCATCAAACACAGATGTTTCTTGAAGGAGTCAGTAGATCATCAAACACAGATGTTTCTTGAAGGAGTCAGTAGATCATCAAACACAGATGTTTCTTGAAGGAGTCAGTAGATCATCAAACACAGATGTTTCTTGAAGGAGTCAGTAGATCATCAAACACAGATGTTTCTTGAAGGAGTCAGTAGATCATCAAACACAGATGTTTCTTGAAGGAGTCAGTAGATCATCAAACACTGGTGTTTCTTGAAGGAGTCAGTAGATCATCAAACACAGATGTTTCTTGAAGGAGTCAGTAGATCATCAAACACAGATGTTTCTTGAAGGAGTCAGTAGATCATCAAACACAGATGTTTCTTGAAGGAGTCAGTTGATCATCAAACACAGATGTTTCTTGAAGGAGTCAGTAGATCATCAAACACAGATGTTTCATGAAGGTGTCAGTAGATCATCAAACACAGATGTTTCTTGAAGGAGTCAGTAGATCATCAAACACAGGTGTTTCTTGAAGGAGTCAGTAGATCATCAAACACAGATGTTTCTTGAAGGAGTCAGTAGATCATCAAACACAGATGTTTCATGAAGGAGTCAGTAGATCATCAAACACAGATGTTTCATGAAGGAGTCAGTAGATCATCAAACACAGATGTTTCTTGAAGGAGTCAGTAGATCATCAAACACAGGTGTTTCTTGAAGGAGTCAGTAGATCATCAAACACAGATGTTTCTTGAAGGAGTCAGTAGATCATCAAACACAGATGTTTCATGAAGGAGTCAGTAGATCATCAAACACAGATGTTTCTTGAAGGAGTCAGTTGATCATCAAACACAGATGTTTCTTGAAGGAGTCAGTAGATCATCAAACACAGATGTTTCATGAAGGAGTCAGTAGATCATCAAACACAGATGTTTCTTGAAGGAGTCAGTAGATCATCAAACACAGATGTTTCTTGAAGGAGTCAGTAGATCATCAAACACAGATGTTTCTTGAAGGAGTCAGTAGATCATCAAACACAGATGTTTCTTGAAGGAGTCAGTAGATCATCAAACACAGATGTTTCTTGAAGGAGTCAGTAGATCATCAAACACAGATGTTTCTTGAAGGAGTCAGTAGATCATCAAACACAGATGTTTCTTGAAGGAGTCAGTAGATCATCAAACACAGATGTTTCTTGAAGGAGTCAGTAGATCATCAAACACAGATGTTTCTTGAAGGAGTCAGTAGATCATCAAACACAGATGTTTCTTGAAGGAGTCAGTTGATCATCAAACACAGATGTTTCTTGAAGGAGTCAGTAGATCATCAAACACAGATGTTTCTTGAAGGAGTCAGTAGATCATCAAACACAGATGTTTCTTGAAGGAGTCAGTAGATCATCAAACACAGATGTTTCTTGAAGGAGTCAGTAGATCATCAAACACAGATGTTTCTTGAAGGAGTCAGTAGATCATCAAACACAGATGTTTCTTGAAGGAGTCAGTAGATCATCAAACACAGATGTTTCTTAAAGGAGTCAGTAGATCATCAAACACAGATGTTTCTTGAAGGAGTCAGTAGATCATCAAACACAGATGTTTCTTGAAGGAGTCAGTAGATCATCAAACACAGATGTTTCTTGAAGGAGTCAGTAGATCATCAAACACAGATGTTTCTTGAAGGAGTCAGTAGATCATCAAACACAGATGTTTCTTGAAGGAGTCAGTAGATCATCAAACACAGATGTTTCTTGAAGGAGTCAGTAGATCATCAAACACAGATGTTTCTTGAAGGAGTCAGTAGATCATCAAACACAGATGTTTCTTGAAGGAGTCAGTAGATCATCAAACACAGATGTTTCTTGAAGGAGTCAGTAGATCATCAAACACAGATGTTTCTTGAAGGAGTCAGTAGATCATCAAACACAGATGTTTCTTGAAGGAGTCAGTAGATCATCAAACACAGATGTTTCTTGAAGGAGTCAGTAGATCATCAAACACAGATGTTTCTTGAAGGAGTCAGTAGATCATCAAACACAGATGTTTCATGAAGGAGTCAGTAGATCATCAAACACAGATGTTTCTTGAAGGAGTCAGTAGATCATCAAACACAGATGTTTCTTGAAGGAGTCAGTAGATCATCAAACACAGATGTTTCTTGAAGGAGTCAGTAGATCATCAAACACAGATGTTTCTTGAAGGAGTCAGTAGATCATCAAACACAGATGTTTCTTGAAGGAGTCAGTAGATCATCAAACACAGATGTTTCTTGAAGGAGTCAGTAGATCATCAAACACAGATGTTTCTTGAAGGAGTCAGTAGATCATCAAACACAGATGTTTCTTGAAGGAGTCAGTAGATCATCAAACACAGATGTTTCATGAAGGAGTCAGTAGATCATCAAACACAGATGTTTCTTGAAGGAGTCAGTAGATCATCAAACACAGATGTTTCTTGAAGGAGTCAGTAGATCATCAAACACAGATGTTTCTTGAAGGAGTCAGTAGATCATCAAACACAGATGTTTCATGAAGGAGTCAGTAGATCATCAAACACAGATGTTTCTTGAAGGAGTCAGTAGATCATCAAACACAGGTGTTTCTTGAAGGAGTCAGTAGATCATCAAACACAGATGTTTCTTGAAGGAGTCAGTAGATCATCAAACACAGATGTTTCATGAAGGAGTCAGTAGATCATCAAACACAGATGTTTCATGAAGGAGTCAGTAGATCATCAAACACAGATGTTTCTTGAAGGAGTCAGTAGATCATCAAACACAGATGTTTCTTGAAGGAGTCAGTAGATCATCAAACACAGATGTTTCTTGAAGGAGTCAGTAGATCATCAAACACAGATGTTTCATGAAGGAGTCAGTAGATCATCAAACACAGATGTTTCTTGAAGGAGTCAGTTGATCATCAAACACAGATGTTTCTTGAAGGAGTCAGTAGATCATCAAACACAGATGTTTCATGAAGGAGTCAGTAGATCATCAAACACAGATGTTTCTTGAAGGAGTCAGTAGATCATCAAACACAGATGTTTCTTGAAGGAGTCAGTAGATCATCAAACACAGATGTTTCTTGAAGGAGTCAGTAGATCATCAAACACAGATGTTTCTTGAAGGAGTCAGTAGATCATCAAACACAGATGTTTCTTGAAGGAGTCAGTAGATCATCAAACACAGATGTTTCTTGAAGGAGTCAGTAGATCATCAAACACAGATGTTTCTTGAAGGAGTCAGTAGATCATCAAACACAGATGTTTCTTGAAGGAGTCAGTAGATCATCAAACACAGATGTTTCTTGAAGGAGTCAGTTGATCATCAAACACAGATGTTTCTTGAAGGAGTCAGTAGATCATCAAACACAGATGTTTCTTGAAGGAGTCAGTAGATCATCAAACACAGATGTTTCTTGAAGGAGTCAGTAGATCATCAAACACAGATGTTTCTTGAAGGAGTCAGTAGATCATCAAACACAGATGTTTCTTGAAGGAGTCAGTAGATCATCAAACACAGATGTTTCTTAAAGGAGTCAGTAGATCATCAAACACAGATGTTTCTTGAAGGAGTCAGTAGATCATCAAACACAGATGTTTCATGAAGGAGTCAGTAGATCATCAAACACAGATGTTTCTTGAAGGAGTCAGTAGATCATCAAACACAGATGTTTCTTGAAGGAGTCAGTAGATCATCAAACACAGATGTTTCTTGAAGGAGTCAGTAGATCATCAAACACAGATGTTTCTTGAAGGAGTCAGTAGATCATCAAACACAGATGTTTCTTGAAGGAGTCAGTAGATCATCAAACACAGATGTTTCTTGAAGGAGTCAGTAGATCATCAAACACAGATGTTTCTTGAAGGAGTCAGTAGATCATCAAACACAGATGTTTCTTGAAGGAGTCAGTAGATCATCAAACACAGATGTTTCATGAAGGAGTCAGTAGATCATCAAACACAGATGTTTCTTGAAGGAGTCAGTAGACTCTATCACAGTAAGGTTCCTGTGGTGTTTTTTTTACCGATCTCTAAATCTATCAATTAAATGTAAGGAAAAATACACGCAACTGATAATATTTATATTGTTTAGAGGAAACTTTATTAGTTATTTGATAGTTTGAGACGCAGTTATTGATACAAATAATATAAAATTATTCACTTATAATTAAAAATGTCTATATAAGTTCGACATTACAAAGTATATTTAATAAAGGAAGACAGTCGTCAATATAGATATTATTGATACAACGGTATCTTTTATACAATAAAGTATTGTTATGTTGTATTTTTGCTTGGATAAAAATACACAACTGTCCACTGATCTATGTTGTTTATCTTTAGACTTAGATTGTATCATCTTGTTCTTTCTTTTTATTTCTCTTTGTTCTTGTTCTTATTTTTATTTTTATGAATAATCGTCTTTATTGCTGTGTCTAATTGGAAAAACAATTTCATAGATCAATAAAGTTCTACCTAATCTAACCTTACTTTGTGTCCAAATTGAGACATGTCCGGGTTATTGGAAACTTTTTCAGGCCTTAATTATTCAATAAATTAAGTGTTTTCGTTTATATAATTCGTTAAATTACGGCACGACTATCATTCCATATAAACTTTAAATAGTTTGACTGATTCCTCGTGAGATGTCGCAGTATCAGTGCCAGTGGAATATTGAATGGTTCAATTTATTTTTTTCAAATATTGAAAGGTTGAATTAATTTCAATTATTCAATATCTTTTATATTTTAATTTCAGTTATTCAATATTTATTTTAATTCAAAGCCTTTTAATTTCAATATAAAACAATTCGAAGCCTTTAAATTCATCATAACAGTGACACCAGACAATATGTGACGTAAACTCATCGACTTCATCTCTACACAAAGAAAGAGTCTTTTGTTGGAGGTCAAAGGTTAAACTTTATTGACACTGAAGCGGAAACAAGAGTCACAATGATTACAAACAGTCAAAGAAAGATTCATCCAAACACTCGTGGATCATGTTGACGCCTCAGAGAGTCTCTGGCTGAACATCTGCTGGAGACACTTCCAACATCTCCAACATCTCCACCTCCTCCACAGGTGCTGGCAGCTGCTCTCTACTCCTGCTCCTCTGGACCACAACAACAACAACAACAACAACAACAACAACACACATCATGAAGATCACGACACTGAGCATCACGGACCTCACAAGATGGTGATCAACCTCTGGCTCTCCGAACATTACAAGGGTCTTAGATGTGAACACACAACGTTCGTCTTTCAGAACCACACACCAGAACTCTCCGCTGTGTTCCAGAGAGATGTTAGTGATCTCCAGGCTCGTGTCGGAGAGAGAGATTCTGTCTTCTTGTCCTTGATTTAATACTAGTGATGTTCTTCCTTCAGTTCTGTTTGTCTTCATGAACCAGCGGATCTCATCAGGCTGTTTCCAGTCACATCCTAGAGTCACGTTCTCTCCTCCAGTGAAGAACACCTCAGCAGGCGGGTCAGACTCAGGACACACAAACAGCAAGTACTGTTCAGGATCCTGATCACTGCGATCACAGGTGTATCCACCTGAGTGGTTCAAGGTCAGTGATGGAAACATCAGAGTGTAGTTGTGACTCTTTTCATATTTCATGAATGATCTAATGATCCACACATGTGGTTTGTTTCCACTGATGTCAGAGCAGTTCAGCTCCAGACTCTCTCCCACTGACCTGTGAATGTAATTATGTTGTACAGAAACATCAAACAATTTCAGTCCTTCACAGCTCTGATGGTTCTTCTGCAGACAGTAATAATTAAAGAAAACAGAACTCACACCAAATGTTACCAGAAGAGAAGTTTTGTTCTTCACTTGCTGTAGTTTGTACTTTGAAGATGTTTCATCATCAATTAAAGCTAATTCATAATTTCTTGTTCTGGGGTTATATTGAAATAAAGCCCACTGGACACTCTGGTTTGGTCCCACACCGTCACAGTTCAGCTCCAGTGTCTGTCCAACATAAGGGCTCAAGAACTGATCTCTCATCTTCCGTGTGTCACAAACCAGGAGAGTGGAGTTCTTCTCGTGCGTCACGTTGTTCTGGGTCCAGCACTGTTCTTGGTACTGACCCGAGTCAGAAGCCTTCAGAGGGTCTGTTGTATAAGAAGCTTCTGTCTGCAGACTGAAGTCATGATGTGAAGAGTTCCACAGAAGTTCCTTCTCCTCACCGATCCATCTGGAGATCAAGCAGACGTCGTGAGCTGTTCTGTTCAGGAAGAAGCGATGAGATCTTCCTTCTTCCTTGAGGATCTCAGCGAGGATGTTGTTGGAGAAGAAGGTCACCAGCAGCAGGATCAGTGCAGCCATGTCTGCGTCTGTGAGTGAGAGTCGACACTGCAGCGACTTCATGATGTTAATCTCTTCACCATCAGCAGCTTCTCGCCTATGACAGGTGGAACCAGACGATATCTTCAGGAAGATGCTCTTCGTTCTACTTCCTGTTCGCTTTATCAGATGTGAAGCAACAACGCAAACTGTTAAGAACTCACATGATTGACACTATTTTAATGCAATAAAAACATAATTATTGCTTCATTCAATTTACTTTTTCACTTTAATCAGTTAATTTTCTCAAAACCTGGCAAACATTAACATCACTTTGTCATAGTTTAAAGTCATATAACAGCATAAAAGTCCTATATTTTAACTTCTTTTCAAAATGACAAGTCATTTTCACACAAGATGTGTTTGTTATATAACACAAGATTGATTCATACATGTTCATGAATCTTTAACTTGGCAGATGAACATGGAGGTTTAACAACGACCAGCATCAGAATAAGACACATCTATAAGAATCACGGTTACAAAGAGTAAATCAATGAAAGTGATCAAAAACTGCTCACTTTATCTGAGGAAAGATGTATATTTAGTGTTAAGATCCTCTTGAACAACAGTTGAAGAGAATGATTCCAGTCAACAGTGTGTAAACAACTTGAGGCAACAAAACTATTGGTGTCTGACACTAAAATAAGTTTGTGTTGATAAAGTAAAAAAAGCGACACATTATCTGTGGATCAAAACAAGCAGGAAACAGTCAAATGAACGATAAGATCAAACGCATGAAGAAGTTGATGAAGAGTCACTTGTCTTTGTTGAGCCTCTTTAACTAAAAAATATGATATGATATGATTTACTTATGTGTTTAAATAAGATTGTGTTTCTAACACCAGATTCAAGTACTGGACAATACTACACATATATACTTGTTACTACACTATCACAACACCAGAGTCAAGTACTGGACAATACTACACATATATACTTGTTACTACACTATCACAACACCAGAGTCAAGTACTGGACAATACTACACATATATACTTGTAACTACACTATCACAACACCAGAGTCAAGTACTGGACAATACTACACATATATACTTGTTACTACACTATCACAACACCAGAGCCATGGTTTACTTTCATAGAGTATGAAATCAACGGGAAGAGGTGATGAAACAAAGTGTCTTCAGGTGAAGGATCAGAGTGAAAGATCGTTTCTGTTGAAATCCTTTGACGTCAGAATCTACTGATTGATCGTGAGATGAAGTTTAACAAGTTTAAAGTCCAGACGCTAAAACAAAGTTGATACTTTGTCATGAAAATATAAAAACTGATGCAGCAGTGATGACGTCACCTGATGTTTATGCAAATAAGTAAGTCATTTATATTTATAGAGCGCTTATCCAGCAACTCGGTGCTCATTTGGTTTTGTCTGTTTGTTTTTTATATTGAATTAAAAAGTCTTCGTATTTTTTTTATATTGAATTTAAAAAGCTACGATTTAAAAAATATTGAATAATTGAAATTAATTCATCTTTTTAATATTCTGATAGCATTGGTTTACTACATGTCGCTGTGTCCGTGTTGTTCACCTGAACAAACTATGTTCCATTAACCTTAATAGTCTTTTGCTGACCAATCAGAGATCATGTTGATCACAGGCTTCATTATCTACGCGTCCTCTGATTGGCTGATTAGTGTCAACCTGCCACATTCACGTCGGAAGAGGGAAACTACTTTACGTCATAGTCGATATTAAAACGTTTAACAATATACTATTTTACATTTCAGTGTATAATATGTCCCGAAGAGAAGACAGGATTTACTTTTCCTTGGAGCTGCTTAGTAATAATCCGGTTTAAAGTAGGCCGAAAATATGATGCTAGTTAGCCATGATGCTAACATGTTTATTACCCAGTACCAGCGATGTCAAAGGTCATCTCTGGTGAGTCTTCCTTTATTTTTATTGAATATTAAAGTTATAATGTTAGTGGAAAACTCATGTAGAGACTAAAAGGATCTACTTAGCTTGTTTGGTGCGTCTCCATTTCTACCAAAACAGTCGTAAAAACAACAGGTGTTTTCTAGGCTGATGACGTGAGGTCAAAGGTTAAATACTGACGTGAAGTTTAAATTCTCCATGATGAATCACGAGCTGAAAAGCAGAGAAATGGAAAAAAAATATTCTCCACCACCAGTAAACTTCTTTATTAAACTTCTTTAATTAAAATAATTTCATACAATCATAGAATGAATTACGTGTTAAAAAATGTCTGGAATCGTTGGAATACTTTGGCAGTTTCTTCTGCCGACTCTTCACAAGTTGGACCGGGTCAGCCAGGGGAAGTCCTGGAAGCAAAGCATCAATTTGTTTCAAGACAATCTTTGCGGTTTGATCTTCAGGAAATCTAATTACGATACATAAAAACCCCGTCAGGGAACTCGGGCTCCATGGATACACTCGCCCACGCCAGCTTCATGTTGCGTGGATACATTCAACATAAACACGGAGAGCTTTCTAATTATGGGGCTCTTGAAATAGAAGGGTCAGGCCGGTGCGAGGTGGAGGGATTGCAGAAGCCCCTCTTCTCCTGTGCACCTGAGGATTAGCGTTGAGCAAGGCACGCCAGTCACGCCACTCGTGCCGCGTCCAAACTGAGAGAAGCTGCTGTAGCTCAGAAGCGTCATCAACGCTTACGATGGAAGGGAAGTTTCAAAGCTTTTCTTCGTCCGCTTACCTGCTGCTTCCTGTCGGACGACGGGTTGATGAGCACGTTGAGCAGGCTCGGTCTCGTCCAGTCACTCAGGCTCTGCTCCAGAGCACTACGGAGCTCCTCCACCGTCCTCACCAGGAAGCCTTGACCTCCAAACGCCGTCATGACCTGATCGTAGCGAGCCTCGGGGAGCAGCGTCACGGGCGGCGCCCTGAGAGAAGTTACACTCAGAAGAGAAACATCTTCCTGCCCAGTGCGATAAGACCATTTGATAAATAAAATATACTTTAAATAGTGTTTCAATCTGTAGTTCTATACATGTTTACACTTATTGATTATATATTTATCTTTATTTAATTATAATGGTGTTTATTTTATTCTTTATTTATGTATTTATGTACAATTCTTCTTCTTAAAGAAACAAAAAAGTAATTTTTAAATATTATTGACCCTTTTTTATTTATTGACCTTTTCTCACATGTGAACTATATGTATTTATTATGTAAATGTATTATTCTTTTTTCTGAACCGCTCAATTTACAAGTAAATCTTATCTTAAGTAAGTAAGTAAGTAATTTGAATTTATAACGCTTTTCTAGACCAGGCTCACAAAGCGCTTAAAAAAATCAAAACAATACTCAATAAAATATATACTTTAAAGGTCAAGATAATACTGAGAAAAACACAGGAGTTCCAGAAAAAAACAAGGAAAAGCCTGAACAAATTAACACCAATTTTTCTAGTTTTTCTTAACTAGTGCTGAGTATCCATCAAATACTTTCTATACTGATATCAATACCTTCACTTTGGTACCTGTTTCTGAACGATACTTATGTTGATACCAATTGTAAATTAATCAATTCTAACAAAAATAAAAATATAGTACAAATCTTGAGTTTAAGGTTTCAGGAGAAGTAAACTCTTACAGTTTTCTTACAGATAAAAAAGTGCAAAAGAAAACTTACTAACAAGTTTTAAAAAAATGATCTGATGTTCTCCGTCTTAGTCACGCATTCGTTTTTCTCAAGAAAAATGAGAGACATTATCGAGTTTTGATCAGGCGTGGGTATCGTTTGCACGCATGTTTCAACACTTGGTCTTATCTTAACTGGAGGTCGTGCTACTCACACGGCACACAGATCCCCCATGTCGGCCAGTTCCTTCCAGGTCTCCGGGTCGACGCCGCCGTAGATGCCGTTGTTGTTGACCACGACGGTGACCACGGGTAGATTATACCTGGTAGAGAGACGGCGGTTGACTTTCTGCTCCACATGACGGTTCTTCTTCTGACTCCACCGACCTGCACATGGTTTCCACCTCCATGCCCGAGAAGCCGAAAGCACTGTCTCCTTCCACGCACACCACTCGCCGTCCGCCGCCCTCGCTGCGCTCAACCGCAGCCGCTGCGATGGCGAAGCCGAGTCCGACGCCCATGGTCCCGAAGGTGCCTGCATCCAACCTGTGGAGCAGCGGGGATGACTTAAGGGGTTAATATCGTATGTTAAATGAAGATTTACAAAATAGGATATTTTCATTCTTGGAGAATCAATTTATCCTCATTTTATATGTTTTTCCTTAAAGAAACACATGAAATTAATTTTCTTCTGAAGTTTTTCTCTTATTGAAAGTCTCTACAAGTGTTGACATCCATTAAACTCTGTTTCTTAACTTATCTTAAACACTGACGTCTTCATAGGTCAACACGAACATTAATCTACTACGATTTTAAAACAACCATCTGACTTGAACCATCTTCAAGAAAGAATCTAAGAAAGTATGTGCGTGACATCACAATATGTAACATTTCAAATGTTGAACCTTGTTAAATGTTTTATATATATTTAGACATTTAATTTTAATAATTGAATTGAAACATCTGAATATTTTCAAAATAAATTAAATATTTTTAAACATAGTTTGATATTTTAATTACAATAGTTAATGTTTTTCCTAAATTCATTATTTAATCTAAAGGCTTTCAAATGTAATATAAAACTGTTTGCCATAAGAGTAATAATAATCATTTTTTTTATTGACTTTAACAGGCTGAGAATCCGAAAATATTGAATTTAGAAAATTCTATTTTTTAATTATTGAGTTGAAAATCAAACATCAGTTGTAGAAGAAAAATATTTCCTTCAATAAAAACAAATTCAACTTCATATATATATATATAAATATGATATAATATAAAAAAAAGATTAAATTCAATTAACACTAAGAAATATTCCAATGCTCAAGAAAACAACTTCAAAGTTTTAATATTTGAAAAGTTAACTTCAACCATTCATTATATACTTCCATAAGAATCTCACCTAAATGTTGGTGATGAATTTAGGTTGTAGTTAAGTTTTTCTTCTATGAACCAGTGTAGGTTTTGTGTTCTGTGTGAAATACAGTATATATGCATGTGCTGCCCCCTAGTGGACCTTTGAGCTACAGGTCTTTGAGAAAAAAAGGTAAATGAATTGAGATTCTTCTTGCCGGTGTCGCGGGAAGTAGTTGTTCAACATGGTGCGTCCGATGTCCATGGTGTTGGCTCCTTCGCTGACGATGATGCAGTCGTGCGGCAGCAGCTGAGACATGTGGTGGAACACGGTGTAGTAGTTCATGGGCACAGTGGTCTGCAGGGCCAGAGTCTGTGGAGGGAACTTGTCGACGTCAACATGCGGTGACTCACAATAGAGTTGCACGATATTGGAAATATGTGCGGTATTTGATAATGCTGTCTTTAATTGTGATATGGATATTAATGCGATATATTTTTATTTGAGCTAAAAATGTGGCCACACGCAGGAGTGAGTACAGTAGTGTAGGTCCGGGGGTTGAGAGAAGGAAAAGGATGCGATATTTCCCTTTCGTTTATTTCAACGCTTCAGTGTCGACATGATGGTATAAAAATATCTCTTATAACGCTCAGTCTCGCGGGACTTGCATCGGTTTCCCGCCAAACTGAGCGACATCAGAGAGGAGCCGCCGGCGCGTCGTGATATCACCAAATCAATAATAAACCCTTGTACACGCACACATAACACTTTATAAATGACGCTAACAACTTAGCTCGTTAGCATACGGTGAAGACGGACACATAACACTTTATAAATGACGCTAACAATTTAGCTCGTTAGCATACGGTGAAGACGGACACATAACACTTTATAAATGACGCTAAAAACTTAGCTCGTTAGCATACGGTGAAGACGGACAGATAACACTTTATAAATGACGCTAACAACTTAGCTCGTTAGCATACGGTGAAGACGCACACATAACACTTTATAAATGATGCTAACAACTTAGCTCGTTAGCATACGGTGAAGACGGACACATAACACTTTATAAATGACGCTAACAACTTAGCTCGTTAGCATACGGTGAGGACGGACACATAACACTTTATAAATGACGCTAACAACTTAGCTCGTTAGCATACGGTGAAGACGGACACATAACACTTTAGAAATGACGCTAACAACTTAGCTCGTTAGCATACGGTGAAGACGGACACATAACACTTTATAAATGACGCTAACAACTTAGCTTGTTAGCATACGGTGAAGACGCACACATAACACTTTATAAATGACGTTAACAACTTAGCTCGTTAGCATACGGTGAAGACGGACACATAACACTTTATAAATGACGCTAACAACTTAGCTCGTTAGCATACGGTGAAGACAGACAGGTTTGTTTGGAAGTTCACGATCTTCTAAGAAAACAACTGAGACGAGATGAAAAGTTCTTACGATATGTTGCTTTAACAAAGGAGGTTGTAACGTAAACAACAACGAGACATAGAAGTACAAATTGACAACTTTACAGAACGAGACACTGATTGGTCCAAGTGCGCATTTAAGAAATGATTGATTTATACAATAAAAAATTATAAATGATCACATGCATATCACACGTGCCAGTATCGCGATGCCGATATTATTCCTATATATCGTGCAGCCTTAAAATAAATCCAACCCACTTGAGAGATGTTAGTGTTTGCAGTGATCTTCTCCTTCACAGATGTTTCTTGAAGGAGTCAGTAGATCATCAAACACAGATGTTTCATGAAGGAGTCAGTAGATCATCAAACACAGATGTTTCATGAAGGAGTCAGTAGATCATCAAACACAGATGTTTCTTGAAGGAGTCAGTAGATCATCAAACACAGGTGTTTCTTGAAGGAGTCAGTAGATCATCAAACACAGATGTTTCTTGAAGGAGTCAGTAGATCATCAAACACAGATGTTTCATGAAGGAGTCAGTAGATCATCAAACACAGATGTTTCTTGAAGGAGTCAGTTGATCATCAAACACAGATGTTTCTTGAAGGAGTCAGTAGATCATCAAACACAGATGTTTCATGAAGGAGTCAGTAGATCATCAAACACAGATGTTTCTTGAAGGAGTCAGTAGATCATCAAACACAGATGTTTCTTGAAGGAGTCAGTAGATCATCAAACACAGATGTTTCTTGAAGGAGTCAGTAGATCATCAAACACAGATGTTTCTTGAAGGAGTCAGTAGATCATCAAACACAGATGTTTCTTGAAGGAGTCAGTAGATCATCAAACACAGATGTTTCTTGAAGGAGTCAGTAGATCATCAAACACAGATGTTTCTTGAAGGAGTCAGTAGATCATCAAACACAGATGTTTCTTGAAGGAGTCAGTAGATCATCAAACACAGATGTTTCTTGAAGGAGTCAGTAGATCATCAAACACAGATGTTTCTTGAAGGAGTCAGTAGATCATCAAACACAGATGTTTCTTGAAGGAGTCAGTAGATCATCAAACACAGATGTTTCTTGAAGGAGTCAGTAGATCATCAAACACAGATGTTTCTTGAAGGAGTCAGTAGATCATCAAACACAGATGTTTCTTGAAGGAGTCAGTAGATCATCAAACACAGATGTTTCTTGAAGGAGTCAGTTGATCATCAAACACAGATGTTTCTTGAAGGAGTCAGTAGATCATCAAACACAGATGTTTCTTGAAGGAGTCAGTAGATCATCAAACACAGATGTTTCTTGAAGGAGTCAGTAGATCATCAAACACAGATGTTTCTTGAAGGAGTCAGTAGATCATCAAACACGAAGTTTCTTGAAGGAGTCAGTAGATCATCAAACACAGATGTTTCTTGAAGGAGTCAGTAGATCATCAAACACAGATGTTTCTTAAAGGAGTCAGTAGATCATCAAACACAGATGTTTCTTGAAGGAGTCAGTAGATCATCAAACACAGATGTTTCATGAAGGAGTCAGTAGATCATCAAACACAGATGTTTCTTGAAGGAGTCAGTAGATCATCAAACACAGATGTTTCTTGAAGGAGTCAGTAGATCATCAAACACAGATGTTTCTTGAAGGAGTCAGTAGATCATCAAACACAGATGTTTCTTGAAGGAGTCAGTAGATCATCAAACACAGATGTTTCTTGAAGGAGTCAGTAGATCATCAAACACAGATGTTTCTTGAAGGAGTCAGTAGATCATCAAACACAGATGTTTCTTGAAGGAGTCAGTAGATCATCAAACACAGATGTTTCTTGAAGGAGTCAGTAGATCATCAAACACAGATGTTTCATGAAGGAGTCAGTAGATCATCAAACACAGATGTTTCTTGAAGGAGTCAGTTGATCATCAAACACAGATGTTTCTTGAAGGAGTCAGTAGATCATCAAACACAGATGTTTCTTGAAGGAGTCAGTAGATCATCAAACACAGATGTTTCTTGAAGGAGTCAGTAGATCATCAAACACAGATGTTTCTTGAAGGAGTCAGTAGATCATCAAACACAGATGTTTCTTGAAGGAGTCAGTAGATCATCAAACACAGATGTTTCTTGAAGGAGTCAGTAGACTCTATCACAGTAAGGTTCCTGTGGTGTTTTTTTTACCGATCTCTAAATCTATCAATTAAATGTAAGGAAAAATACACGCAACTGATAATATTTATATTGTTTAGAGGAAACTTTATTAGTTATTTGATAGTTTGAGACGCAGTTATTGATACAAATAATATAAAATTATTCACTTATAATTAAAAATGTCTATATAAGTTCGACATTACAAAGTATATTTAATAAAGGAAGACAGTCGTCAATATAGATATTATTGATACAACGGTATCTTTTATACAATAAAGTATTGTTATGTTGTATTTTTGCTTGGATAAAAATACACAACTGTCCACTGATCTATGTTGTTTATCTTTAGACTTAGATTGTATCATCTTGTTCTTTCTTTTTATTTCTCTTTGTTCTTGTTCTTATTTTTATTTTTATGAATAATCGTCTTTATTGCTGTGTCTAATTGGAAAAACAATTTCATAGATCAATAAAGTTCTACTACTTTGTGTCCAAATTGAGACATGTCCGGGTTATTGGAAACTTTTTCAGGCCTTAATTATTCAATAAATTAAGTGTTTTCGTTTATATAATTCGTTAAATTACGGCACGACTATCATTCCATATAAACTTTAAATAGTTTGACTGATTCCTCGTGAGATGTCGCAGTATCAGTGCCAGTGGAATATTGAATGGTTCAATTTATTTTTTTCAAATATTGAAAGGTTGAATTAATTTCAATTATTCAATATCTTTTATATTTTAATTTCAGTTATTCAATATTTATTTTAATTCAAAGCCTTTTAATTTCAATATAAAACAATTCGAAGCCTTTAAATTCATCATAACAGTGACACCAGACAATATGTGACGTAAACTCATCGACTTCATCTCTACACAAAGAAAGAGTCTTTTGTTGGAGGTCAAAGGTTAAACTTTATTGACACTGAAGAGGAAACAAGAGTCACAATGATTACAAACAGTCAAAGAAAGATTCATCCAAACACTCGTGGATCATGTTGACGCCTCAGAGAGTCTCTGGATGAACATCTGCTGGAGACACTTCCAACATCTCCAACATCTCCACCTCCTCCACAGGTGCTGGCAGCTGCTCTCTGCTCCTGCTCCTCTGGACCACAACAACAACAACAACAACAACAACACACATCATGAAGATCACGACACTGAGCATCACAGACCTCACAAGATGGTGATCAACCTCTGGCTCTCTGAACATTACAAGGGTCTTAGATGTGAACACACAACGTCTTACTATCAGAACCACACACCAGAACTCTCCGCTGTGTTCCAGAGAGATGTTAGTGATCTCCAGGCTCGTGTCGGAGAGAGAGATTCCGTCTTCTTGTCCTTGATTTAAAAGTGATGTTCTTCCTTCAGTTCTGTTTGTCTTCATGAACCAGCGGATCTCATCAGGCTGTTTCCAGTCACATCCTAGAGTCACGTTCTCTCCTCCAGTGAAGAACACCTCAGCAGGCGGGTCAGACTCAGGACACACATACAGCAAGTACTGTTCAGGATCCTGATCACTGCGATCACAGGTGTATTCACCTGAGTGGTTCAAGGTCAGTGATGGAAACATCAGAGTGTAGTTGTGACTCTTTTCATCTTTCATGACTGATCTAATGATCCACACATGTGGTTTGTTTCCACTGATGTCAGAGCAGTTCAGCTCCAGACTCTCTCCCACTGACCTGTGAATGTGATTATATTGTACATTAACATAAAACCCTTTCAGTCGTACACAGCTCTGATGGTTCTTCTGCAGACAGTAATAATAGAAAGAACGAAAACTTACACTAATCGTTACCAGAAGAGACGTTTTGTTCTTCACTTGCTGTAGTTTGTACTTTGAAGATGTTTCATCATCAATTAAAGCTAATTCATAATTTCTTGTTCTGGGGTTATATGGAAGTAAAGCCCACTGGACACTCTGGTTTGGTCCCACATCGTCACAGTTCAGCTCCAGTGTCTGTCCAACATGAGGGTAAAAGGACTGAAATCTCATCTTCCGTGTGTCACAAACCAGGAGAGTGGAGTTCTTCTCGTGCGTCACGTTGTTCTGGGTCCAGCACTGTTCTTGGTACTGACCCGAGTCAGAAGCCTTCAGAGGGTCTGTTGTATAAGAAGCTTCTGTCTGCAGACTGAAGTCATGATGTGAAGAGTTCCACAGAAGTTCCTTCTCCTCACCGATCCATCTGGAGATCAAGCAGACGTCGTGAGCTGTTTTGTTCAGGTTGAAGCGATGATGGTCTCCTTCTATCTTGAGGATCTCAGCGAGGATGTTGTTGGAGAAGAAGGTCACCAGCAGCAGGATCAGTGCAGCCATGTCTGCGTCTGTGAGTGAGAGTCGACACTGCAGCGACTTCATGATGTTAATCTCTTGACCATCAGCAGCTTCTCGCCTACGATTGGTGGAACCAGACGATATCTTCAGGAAGATGCTCTTCGTTCTACTTCCTGTTCGCTTTATCAGATGTGAAGCAACAACGGAAACTGTTAAGAACTCACATGATTGACACTATTTTAATGCAATAAAAACATAATTATTGCTTCATTCAATTTACTTTTTCACTTTAATCAGTTAATTTTCTCAAAACCTGGCAAACATTAACATCACTTTGTCATAGTTTAAAGTCATATAACAGCATAAAAGTCCTATATTTTAACTTCTTTTCAAAATGACAAGTCATTTTCACACAAGATGTGTTTGTTATATAACACAAGATTGATTCATACATGTTCATAAATCTTTAACTTGGCAGATGAACATGGAGGTTTAACAAGGACCAGCATCAGAATAAGACACATCTATAAGAATCACGGTTACAAAGAGTAAATCAATGAAAGTGATCAAAAACTGCTCACTTTATCTGAGGAAAGATGTATATTTAGTGTTAAGATCCTCTTGAACAACAGTTGAAGAGAATGATTCCAGTCAACAGTGTGTAAACAACTTGAGGCAACAAAACTATTGGTGTCTGACACTAAAATAAGTTTGTGTTGATAAAGTAAAAAAAGCGACACATTATCTGTGGATCAAAACAAGCAGGAAACAGTCAAATGAACGATAAGATCACACGCATGAAGAAGTTGATGAAGAGTCACTTGTCTTTGTTGAGCCTCTTTAACTAAAAAATATGATATGATATGATTGACTTATGTGTTTAAATAAGATTGTGTTTCTAACACCAGATTCAAGTACTGGACAATACTACACATATATACTTGTAACTACACTATCACAACACCAGAGTCAAGTACTGGACAATACTACACATATATACTTGTTACTACACTATCACAACACAAGAGTCAAGTACTGGACAATACTACACATATATATTTGTAACTACACTATCACAACACCAGAGTCAAGTACTGGACAATACTACACATATATACTTGTAACTACACTATCACAACACCAGAGTCAAGTACTGGACAATACTACACATATATACTTGTAACTACACTATCACAACACAAGAGTCAAGTACTGGACAATACTACACATATATATTTGTAACTACACTATCACAACACCAGAGTCAAGTACTGGACAATACTACACATATATACTTGTAACTACACTATCACAACACCAGAGTCAAGTACTGGACAATACTACACATATATACTTGTTACTACACTATCACAACACCAGAGCCATGGTTTACTTTCATAGAGTATGAAATCAACGGGAAGAGGTGATGAAACAAAGTGTCTTCAGGTGAAGGATCAGAGTGAAAGATCGTTTCTGTTGAAATCCTTTGACGTCAGAATCTACTGATTGATCGTGAGATGAAGTTTAACAAGTTTAAAGTCCAGACGTTAAAACAAAGTTGATACTTTGTCATGAAAATATAAAAACTGATGCAGCAGTGATGACGTCACCTGATGTTTATGCAAATAAGTTAGTCATTTATATTTATAGAGCGCTTATCCAGCAACTCGGTGCTCATTTGGTTTTGTCTGTTTGTTTTTTATATTGAATTAAAAAGTCTTCGTATTTTTTTTATATTGAATTTAAAAAGCTACGATTTAAAAAATATTGAATAATTGAAATTAATTCATCTTTTTAATATTCTGATAGCATTGGTTTACTACATGTCGCTGTGTCCGTGTTGTTCACCTGAACAAACTATGTTCCATTAACCTTAATAGTCTTTTGCTGACCAATCAGAGATCATGTTGATCACAGGCTTCATTATCTACGCGTCCTTTGATTGGCTGATTAGTGTCAACCTGCCACATTCACGTCGGAAGAGGGAAACTACTTTACGTCATAGTCGATATTAAAACGTTTAACAATATACTATTTTACATTTCAGTGTATAATATGTCCCGAAGAGAAGACAGGATTTACTTTTCCTTGGAGCTGCTTAGTAATAATCCGGTTTAAAGTAGGCCGAAAATATGATGCTAGTTAGCCATGATGCTAACATGTTTATTACCCAGTACCAGCGATGTCAAAGGTCATCTCTGGTGAGTCTTCCTTTATTTTTATTGAATATTAAAGTTATAATGTTAGTGGAAAACTCATGTAGAGACTAAAAGGATCTACTTAGCTTGTATGGTGCGTCTCCATTTCTACCAAAACAGTCGTAAAAACAACAGGTGTTTTCTAGGCTGATGACGTGAGGTCAAAGGTTAAATACTGACGTGAAGTTTAAATTCTCCATGATGAATCACGAGCTGAAAAGCAGAGAAATGGAAAAAAAATATTCTCCACCACCAGTAAACTTCTTTATTAAACTTCTTTAATTAAAATAATTTCATACAATCATAGAATGAATTACGTGTTAAAAAATGTCTGGAATCGTTGGAATACTTTGGCAGTTTCTTCTGCCGACTCTTCACAAGTTGGACCGGGTCAGCCAGGGGAAGTCCTGGAAGCAAAGCATCAATTTGTTTCAAGACAATCTTTGCGGTTTGATCTTCAGGAAATCTAATTACAATACATAAAAACCCCGTCAGGGAACTCGGGCTCCATGGATACACTCGCCCACGCCAGCTTCATGTTGCGTGGATACATTCAACATAAACACGGAGAGCTTTCTAATTATGGGGCTCTTGAAATAGAAGGGTCAGGCCGGTGCGAGGTGGAGGGATTGCAGAAGCCCCTCTTCTCCTGTGCACCTGAGGATTAGCGTTGAGCAAGGCACGCCAGTCACGCCACTCGCGCCGCGTCCAAACTGAGAGAAGCTGCTGTAGCTCAGAAGCGTCATCAACGCTTACGATGGAAGGGAAGTTTCAAAGCTTTTCTTCGTCCGCTTACCTGCTGCTTCCTGTCGGACGACGGGTTGATGAGCACGTTGAGCAGGCTCGGTCTCGTCCAGTCACTCAGGCTCTGCTCCAGAGCACTACGGAGCTCCTCCACCGTCCTCACCAGGAAGCCTTGACCTCCAAACGCCGTCATGACCTGATCGTAGCGAGCCTCGGGGAGCAGCGTCACGGGCGGCGCCCTGAGAGAAGTTACACTCAGAAGAGAAACATCTTCCTGCCCAGTGCGATAAGACCATTTGATAAATAAAATATACTTAAAATAGTGTTTCAATCTGTAGTTCTATACATGTTTACACTTATTGATTATATATTTATCATTATTTAATTATAATGGTGTTTATTTTATTCTTTATTTATGTATTTATGTACAATTCTTCTTCTTAAAGAAACAAAAAAGTAATTTTTAAATATTATTGACCCTTTTTTATTTATTGACCTTTTCTCACATGTGAACTATATGTATTTATTATGTAAATGTATTATTCTTTTTTCTGAACCGCTCAATTTACAAGTAAATCTTATCTTAAGTAAGTAAGTAAGTAAGTAAGTAATTTGAATTTATATAGCGCTTTTCTAGACCAGGCTCACAAAGCGCTTAAAAAAATCAAAACAATACTCAATAAAATATATACTTTAAAGGTCAAGATAATACTGAGAAAAACACAGGAGTTCCAGAAAAAAACAAGGAAAAGCCTGAACAAATTAACACCAATTTTTCTAGTTTTTCTTAACTAGTGCTGAGTATCCATCAAATACTTTCTATACTGATATCAATACCTTCACTTTGGTACCTGTTTCTGAACGATACTTATGTTGATACCAATTGTAAATTAATCAATTCTAACAAAAATAAAAATATAGTACAAATCTTGAGTTTAAGGTTTCAGGAGAAGTAAACTCTTACAGTTTTCTTACAGATAAAAAAGTGCAAAAGAAAACTTACTAACAAGTTTTAAAAAAATGATCTGATGTTCTCCGTCTTAGTCACGCATTCGTTTTTCTCAAGAAAAATGAGAGACATTATCGAGTTTTGATCAGGCGTGGGTATCGTTTGCACGCATGTTTCAACACTTGGTCTTATCTTAACTGGAGGTCGTGCTACTCACACGGCACACAGATCCCCCATGTCGGCCAGTTCCTTCCAGGTCTCCGGGTCGACGCCGCCGTAGATGCCGTTGTTGTTGACCACGACGGTGACCACGGGTAGATTATACCTGGTAGAAAGACGGCGGTTGACTTTCTGCTCCACATGACGGTTCTTCTTCTGACTCCACCGACCTGCACATGGTTTCCACCTCCATGCCCGAGAAGCCGAAAGCACTGTCTCCTTCCACGCACACCACTCGCCGTCCGCCGCCCTCGCTGCGCTCAACCGCAGCCGCTGCGATGGCGAAGCCGAGTCCGACGCCCATGGTCCCGAAGGTGCCTGCATCCAACCTGTGGAGCAGCGGGGATGACTTAAGGGGTTAATATCGTATGTTAAATGAAGATTTACAAAATAGGATATTTTCATTCTTGGAGAATCAATTTATCCTCATTTTATATGTTTTTCCTTAAAGAAACACATGAAATTAATTTTCTTCTGAAGTTTTTCTCTTATTGAAAGTCTCTACAAGTGTTGACATCCATTAAACTCTGTTTCTTAACTTATCTTAAACACTGACGTCTTCATAGGTCAACACGAACATTAATCTACTACGATTTTAAAACAACCATCTGACTTGAACCATCTTCCAGAAAGAATCTAAGAAAGTATGTGCGTGACATCACAATATGTAACATTTCAAATGTTGAACCTTGTTAAATGTTTTATATATATTTAGACATTTAATTTTAATAATTGAATTGAAACATCTGAATATTTTCAAAATAAATTAAATATTTTTAAACATAGTTTGATATTTTAATTCCAATAGTTAATGTTTTTCCTAAATTCATTATTTAATGTTAAGGCTTTCAAATGTAATATAAAACTGTTTGCCATAAGAGTAATAATAATCATTTTTTTTATTGACTTTAACAGGCTGAGAATCCGAAAATATTGAATTTAGAAAATTCTATTTTTTAATTATTGAGTTGAAAATCAAACATCAGGTGTAGAAGAAAAATATTTTCTTCAATAAAAACAAATTCAACTTCATATATATATATATAAATATGATATAATATAAAAAAAGATTAAATTCAATTAACACTAAGAAATATTCCAATGCTCAAGAAAACAACTTCAAAGTTTTAACATTTGAAAAGTTAACTTCAACCATTCATTATATACTTCCATAAGAATCTCACCTAAATGTTGGTGATGAATTTAGGTTGTAGTTAAGTTTTTCTTCTATGAACCAGTGTAGGTTTTGTGTTCTGTGTGAAATACAGTATATATGCATGTGCTGCCCCCTAGTGGACCTTTGAGCTACAGGTCTTTGAGAAAAAAAGGTAAATGAATTGAGATTCTTCTTGCCGGTGTCGCGGGAAGTAGTTGTTCAACATGGTGCGTCCGATGTCCATGGTGTTGGCTCCTTCGCTGACGATGATGCAGTCGTGCGGCAGCAGCTGAGACATGTGGTGGAACACGGTGTAGTAGTTCATGGGCACAGTGGTCTGCAGGGCCAGAGTCTGTGGAGGGAACTTGTCGACGTCAACAGGCGGTGACTCACAATAGAGCTGCACGATATTGGAATTATGTGCGGTATTCCATAATGCTGTCTTTAATTGTGATATGGATATTAATGCGATATATTTTTATTTGAGCTAAAAATGTGGCCACGCGCAGGAGTGAGTACAGTAGTGTAGGTCCGGGGGTTGAGAGAAGGAAAAGGATGCGATATTTCCCTTTCGTTTATTTCAACGCTTCAGTGTCGACATGATGGTATAAAAATATCTCTTATAACGCTCAGTCTCGCGGGACTTGCATCGGTTTCCCGCCAAACTGAGCGACATCAGAGAGGAGCCGCCGGCGCGTCGTGATATCACCAAATCAATAATAAACCCTTGTACACGCACACATAACACTTTATAAATGATGCTAACAACTTAGCTCGTTAGCATACGGTGAAGACGCACACATAACACTTTATAAATGATGCTAACAACTTAGCTCGTTAGCATACGGTGAAGACGCACACATAACACTTTATAAATGACGCTAACAACTTAGCTCGTTAGCATACGGTGAAGACGGACACATAACACTTTATAAATGACGCTAACAACTTAGCTCGTTAGCATACGGTGAAGACAGACAGGTTTGTTTGGAAGTTCACGATCTTCTAAGAAAACAACTGAGACGAGATGAAAAGTTCTTACGATATGTTGCTTTAACAAAGGAGGTTGTAACGTAAACAACAACGAGACATAGAAGTACAAATTGACAACTTTACAGAACGAGACACTGATTGGTCCAAGTGCGCATTTAAGAAATGATTGATTTATACAATAAAAAATTATAAATGATCACATGCATATCACACGTGCCAGTATCGCGATGCCGATATTATTCCTATATATCGTGCAGCCTTAAAATAAATCCAACCCACTTGAGAGATGTTAGTGTTTGCAGTGATCTTCTCCTTCAGTGAGATCCACCAGTCGGAGTCAGAGGAGAATCTCCAGCCAGATCTCTGGAGGCTTCCTAGGAGCTGAGAAACTCAGGTTTAGTTCTACAACCGTCTTTACATGAGCGTTAAATCATTGATTTATCTCACGTTTTTATAGCTCAGAGTCATTTTAACTCTCCCAAAACAATAAGAAGCTCCAATAATCTATTTTTTATATTTTTATAAACACATTTTATTTAGTAAATAAGTCTTTTCTACCTGTAGAGCGACAGCGTTGACGTCTCCCAAGAGAGCAGCAGCTGGTCTCACATTGTTCCCCATTTCCTCGGCACAAATGTCCACCTACGGCACAGACGTACAGAATATAAGGTGATGGCGATGATGGATGTTGTTGAAGCTCAACCTGAATGACTTTCACTGCAGCGTTGAATCTTGGGGGCAAACCAAAGTGTAGCATCCAGTTGAGTCGCGCCCCGAATAGAAGAACAACGTCTGCCTGGAGCAGAGCTCTGTGCAGAGAGACGTTGGTTTTTAGGTTATTTCACTAATTTATTAAGTAAAAAACTGATTTTTCTACATGCACTGAAGGGCAAAACACCAGCAGAGGCAGAATAGACAGTGAAATAAATGTACATAAAGTCGTATTTTTAATTAAGAATATTTATTGATAACGAATAAATAAAAAGTATTATATTAATGTGTATAAGAAATCATATTTATAATACATTTTTTAACGTCTGTATATATATATATAAATGACAAAATGTTTCGGATTCCAATCACAATAAATAAAGTGAAATATTTTAAAACGAACACCAGTAAGAGGTATTAAAAGAAATAACAACTAAAAAGTTTTAATAAAAAGCCAAATATTACAAAAAAAAATGTTTAGGGAGTACATTAAAATATAACCTTGTGATAATATTGAAATATTAAATATTATTATGTTTAAGTTTTTGCATTAGAAGTAAAATATCAGAATGAAAACCAATAAACCTTGAATTAAAACAAAGAAAAACCTTTAAGATGATAAGAGACAACATGACTGGATTAGACTAGATATTAATTTATTCAACATTTAAATAATCATTTTATTGAATAGTCTAACAAGTGGTGGTTTTGATAAATGAATGAATAGACACCTGGAGCGAGCAGCAGCCACACAGTTCACATGGTCATCGGGGAGAACGCCTTTGCCCATGGGCGTGGGCAGGAAGGGCAGACCACTGAGCTCCACCAGGCTCTTGAGGGCAGCTTCTGCGCGGCCGTAGGCGGCTCCTGTGACAGATCGACTGAAGTCCAGTTTGAAACGACTTCAAACATGTTTACCTTTGCCGATGATGACCAGAGGTCTTCTGGCAGCTTGTAGGACAGACGTGGCTTTTGCGATTTCAGTATGGTCGGCCAGACTGACCGGAGGAGGAGGACAGCGGGAGACCGGTCTGCAGGAAGAAGAAGCCATTGTTGACTAAATCCACTGAACCTTATCAGAAGATGCTCCACCTGACGCTGCTTCTGTCCACTCGAGCGTTGACCATGTCTCCTGCTATGTCCACGTAACAAGCTCCGGGTCGGCCGTACAGACTGGAGCGCACAGCCTGAAACAAACATGACCAACATCTACAGACGACCAGTGTGACGTGGAGGTGACAGGTTACCTTCTCGATGACTGCAGGGATGACTTCTAGACTGCTGGGCCTCGCTGAGAACTTGCTGTACAGACGACAGGCTTCCACCTGGAGACACTCGGAGGGTTAGAAGATGGACTTTGGATGAGGGTTGATGAAAGAAGGATGAGTGATGATGGATGCTGGATGTTGGATGAGTCATAATGGATGAAGGATGAGTGATAAAGGATAACTGATAATGGATGAAGGATAAGTGGTGATGGATAATGGATGAAGGTTTATGGATGAGTTATGATGGATGAGTGATGTTGGATTAGTGATTAAGGATGCGTGATGATGGATGAGGATGTTGGATGAGTAATGAGAGATAAGTAATGAGGGATGAGTTGTGATGGATGAGAGATGAAGGATGAGTGGTGATGGATGAGTGATGAGGGATGAGTGATGATGGATGAAGGATGAGTGATGATGGATAATGGATGAGGTATGAAGGATGTTGGATGAGTGATGAGAGATGAAAGATGAGATGAAGGATGAGTGATGATGGATTATGGATGATTTATGGTGGATGAGTGATGAAGGATAAGGAATGATGGATGAGTGATGTTGAATGAGTGATGATGGATGAGTGATGAAGGATGAATGATGTTGGATGAGTGATGAGGATGAATGATGATGGATGAGTGATGAATGATGTTGGATGAGTGATGTTGGATGAATGATGTTGGATGAGTGATGAGGATGAATGATGATGGATGAGTGATAAATGATGTTGGATGAATGATGTTGGATGGGTGATGATGGATGAGTGATGAAGGATGAGTGATGATGGATGAGTGATGAAGGATGAATGATGTTGGATGAGTGATGAGGATGAATGATGATGGATGAGTGATGAATGATGTTGGATTAGTGATGAAAGATGAGTGATGATGGATGAGTGATGAAGGATGAATGATGTTGGATGAGTGATGAGGATGAATGATGATGGATGAGTGATGAATGATGTTGGATGAATGATGTTGGATGGGTGATGATGGATGAGTGATGAAGGATGAATGATGAAGAATGAATGATGTTGGATGAGTGATGAAGGATGAATGATGTTGGATGAGTGATGAAGGATGAGTGATGATGGATGAGTGATGAAGGATGAATGATGTTGGATGAGTGATGAAGGATGAGTGATGATGGATGAGTGATGAAGAATGAATGATGTTGGATGAGTGATGAAGGATGAATGATGTTGGATGAGTGATGATGGATGAGTGATGAAGGATGAATGATGTTGGATGGGTGATGTTGGATGAGTGATGAAGAATGAATGATGTTGGATGAGTGATGACGGATGAATGATGTTGGATGAGTGATGAAGGTTGAGTGATGATGGATGAGTGATGAAGAATGAATGACGTTGGATGAGTGATGAATGATGTCGGATGAGTGATGAAGAATGAATGATGATGGATGAGTGATGAAGGATGAGTGATGATGAATGAGTGATGAAGGATGAATGATGTTGGATGAGTGATGAAGGATGAATG